>NW_021703768.1:9939628-9989433 GCF_005190385.1 Monodon monoceros | reverse complement strand
ATTCCATTCGCCCAATTCATCACACCCCCACACCCCCCCACATATTTCCCCCCTTGGTATCCATACGTTTGTTCTCTACATCTGTGTCTGAACTTCTGCCCTGCAAACCGGTTCATCTGTACCATTTTTCTACGGTCCACAAACATGCGTTAATAGACAATATTTGTTTTTCTCTTTCTGACTTACTTCACTCTGTATGACAGTCTCTAGATCCATCCATGTCTCAACAAACGACCCAATTTCGTTCCTTTTTATGGCTGAGTAATATTCCATTGTATATATGTACCACAACTTCTTTATCCATTCGTCTGTCGATGGGCATTTAGGTTGCTTCCATGACCTGGCTATTGTAAATAGTGCTACAATGAATATTGGGGTGCATGTTTCTTTTTGAATTATGGTTTTCTCTGGGTATATGCCCAGTAGTGGGATTGCCGGATCATATGGTAATTCTATTTTTAGTTTTTTAAGGAACCTCCATACTGTTCTCCATAGTGGCTGTAACAGATTGGGGTTCTGTTTTACCTTGTTGATTCATTGTTGTTGATTTTTTATATATTTATTTTTCCTGATAAATCTTTTATTTTTCTAATTTTATTTTATTTTATTCTTTATACTTTATTAGTGCTCTCTCCTTTTGGTTTGTTTGCCTCCCCCCGTTTTTTTTTTCTTTTGTGGTTTTATTTTACCCTGTTGCTGTTGTGTTTCAATTATAGTTTTACTTTTCCTAATATATTTTTTATCTTTCTAATTTTATTTTGTTTTTTATTCTTTGATATTGTACTTCTCCTTTTTTCTTTCTTTCTTCCTTTTTTAAAATATTTTTATTTTTTAACCACACCACAAAGCTGGCAGTATCTTCGTTCCCAGGCTGGAGGTCGGGCCTGAGCTCCAGTGGTGGGAGCTCTGAGTCCAAACAGCTGGATTAACAGAGAACCTCAGACCCCAGTGAATATCAGTCAGAGTGAGGCCTCCCAGAGGTCCTCACCTCAGCACCAAGACCCAGCTTTATCCAACAGCCTGCAAACTCCACTGCTGGACATCTCAGGCCAAACAACCAGTAAGACAGGAATATAGCAATACCCATCCAAAAAAAACAAAAATGAAATGACAAAAAAATTTAACATACAACAGAGCAAGGTAAAAACCTACAAGAACAAATAAATGAAGACAAAATAGGCAACTACCTGAAAAAGAATTCAGAGTAATGATAGTAAACATGACCCAAAATCTCAGAAACAGAATGCAGAAAATACGAGAAACATTTAACAAGGATCTAGAAGAACTAAAGCACAAACAAACAGTGATGAACAACACAATTATGGCAATTAAAAATACTCTAGAAAGAATCAATAACAGAATAACTGAGGCAGAAGAACGGATAAGTGAGCTGGAAGATAAAATGGTGGAAATAACTGCCAGGGAGCAGAATAAAGAAAAAAGAATGAAAAGAATTGAGGACAATCTCAGAGACCTCTGGGGCAACATGAAACGCACCAACGTTCAAATTACAGGTGTCCCAGGAGAAGAAGAGAAAAAGAAAGGATCTGAGAAAATATTTGAAGAGATTATAGTCGAAAACTAACCTAACATGGGAAAGGAAATAGTCAATCAAGTCCAGGAAGCACAGAGAGTACGATGCAGGATAAACCCAAAGAGAAACATGCCGAGACACATATTAATCAAACTATCAAAAATTAAATACAAAGAAAAAATATTGAAAGCAGCAAGGGAAAAGCAACAAATAACATACAAGGGAATCCCCATAAGGTTAACAGCTGAGCTTTCAGCAGAAACTCTGCAAACCAGAAGGGAGTGGCAGGACATATTTAAAGTGATGAAAGGGAAGAACGTACAACCAAGATTACTCTACCTGGCAAGGATCTCATTCAGATTCGAAGGAGAAGAATAAAGAATGTTACAAGAGACAAGGAAGGGCAGTACATAATGATCAAGGGATCAATCCAAGAAGATATAACAATTGTAAATGTTTATGCACCCAACATAGGAGCACCTCAATACATAAGGCAAATACTAACAGCCATAAAAGGGGAAATCGACAGTAACACATTCATAGTAGGGGACTTTAACACCCCACTTTCACCAATGGACAGATCATCCAAAATGAAAATAAATAAGGAAACACAAGCTTTAAATGATACATTAAACAAGATGGACTTAATTGATATTTATAGGACATTCTATCCAAAAACAACAGAATACACATTCTTCTCAAGTGCTCATGGAACATTCTCCAGGATAGATCATATCTTGGGTCACAAATCAAGCCTTGGTAAATTTAAGAAAATTGAAATCGTATCAAGTATCTTTTCCGACCACAATGTTATGAGCCTAGATCTCAATTACAGGAAAATATCTGTAAAAAATACAAACACATGGAGGCTAAACAATACACTACTTAATAACCAAGAGATCACTGAAGAAATCAAAGAGGAAATCAATAACTACCTAGAAACAAATGACAATGAAAACACGATGACCCAAAACCTATGAGATGCAGCAAAAGCAGTTCTAAGAGGGAAGTTTATAGCAATACAATCCTACCTTAAGAAACAAGAAACAACTCAAATAAACAACCTAACCTTACACCTAAAGCAATTAGAGAAAGAAGAACAAAAAAACCCCAAATTTAGCAGAAGGAAAGAAATCATAAAGATCAGATCAGAAATAAATGAAAAAGAAATGAAGGAAACGATAGCAAGGATCAATAAAGCTAAAAGCTGGTTCTTTGGGGAGATAAACAAAATTGATAAACCATTAGCCAGACTCATCAAGAAAAAAAGGGAGAAGTCTCAAATCAAAAGAATTAGAAATGAAAAAGGAAAAGTAACAAATGATACTGCAGAAATACAAAGAATCATGAGAGATTACCACAAGCAACTATATGCCAATAAAATGGACAACCTGGAAGAAATGGACACATGCTTAGAAATGCACAACCTTCCGAGACTGAACCAGGAAGAAATAGAAAATATGAACAGACAATTCACAAGCACTGAAATTGAAACTGTGATTAAAAATCTTCCAACAAACAAAAGCCCAGGACCAGATGGCTTCACAGGCGAATTCCATCAAACATTTAGAGAAGAGTTAACACCTATCCTTCTCAAACTCTTCCAAAATATAGCAGAGGGAGGAACACTCCCAAACTCATTCTACGAGGCCACCATCACCCTGATACCAAAACCAGACAAAGATGTCACAAAGAAAGAAGACTACAGCCCAATATCACTGATGAACATAGATGCAAAAATCCTCAACATAATACTAGCAAACAGAATCCAACAGCACATTAAAAGGATCATACACCATGATCAAGTGGGGTTTATCCCAGGAATGCAAGGATTCTCCAATATACGGAAATCAATCAATGTGATACACCATATTAACAAATTGAAGGAGAAAAACCATATGATCAACTCAATAGATGCAGAGAAAGCTTTCGACAAAATTCAACAACCATTTATGATTAAAACCCTCCAGAAAGTAGGCACAGAGGGAACTTTCCTCAACATAATAAAGGCCATATATGACAAACCCACAGCAAACATTGTCCTCAATGGTGAAAAACTGAAACCATTTCCACTAAGATCAGGAACAAGACAAGGTTGCTCGCTCTCACTATTATTCAACATAGTTTTGGAAGTTTTAGCCACAGCAATCAGAGAAGAAAAAGAAATAAAACAAATCCAAATTGGAAAAGAAGAAGTAAAACTGTCACTCTTTGCAGATAGCATAAAACTATACATATACAATCCTAAATATGCTACCAGAAAACTACTAGAGTTAATCAATGAATTTGGTAAAGTAGCAGAATACAGAATTAATGCACGGAAATCTCTTGCATTCCTGTACACCAACGATGGAAAATCTGAAAGAGAAATTGAGGAAACACTCCCATTTACCATTGCAACAACAAGAATAAAATGCCTAGGAATAAACCTACCTAAGGAGACAAAAGACCTGTATGCAGAAAACTATGACACTGATGAAAGAAATTAAAGATGATACAAACAGATGGAGAGATATACCATGTTCTTGGATTGGAAGAATCAACATTGTGAAAATGACTATACTACCCAAAGCAATCTGCAGATTTAATGCAATCCCTATCAAAATACCAATGGCAGTTTTCACAGAACTAGAGCAAAAAAACTGCACAATTTGTATGGAAACACAAAGGACCCTGAATAGCCAAAAAAAGCTTGAGAAGGAAAAACGGAGCTGGAGGCATCAGGCTTCCAGACTTCAGACCATACTACAAAGCTACAGTAATCAAGACAGTATCGTAGTGACACAAAAAGAGAAACATAGATCAATGAACAGGATAGAAAGGTCAGAGATAAACCCACACACATATGGTCACCTTATCTTTGATAAACGAGGCAAGAGTATACAATGAAGAAAAGACAGCCTCTTCAATAAGTGGTGCTGGGAAAAGTGGACAGCTACATGGAAAAGAATGAAATTAGAACCCTCCTTAATACCATACACAAAAATAAATCAAAATGGATTAAATACCTAAATGTAAGGCCAGACATTATAAAACTCTTAGAGGAAAACATAGGCAGAACACTCTATGACATAAATCACAGCATGATCCTTTGTGACCCACCTCCTAGAGAAATGGAAATAAAGACAAAAATAAACAAACAGGACCTAATGAAACTTAAAAGCTTTTGCACAGCAAAGGAAAACGTAAACAAGACGAAAAGACAACCCTCAATATGGGAGAAAATAGTTGCAAACAAAGCAACTGATAAAGGACTAATCTCCAAAATTTACAAGCAGCTCATGCAGCTCAATATCAAAAAAACAAACAACCCAATCCAAAAATGGGCAGAAGACCTAAATAGACATTTCTCCAAAGAAGATATACAGACTGCCAACAAACACGTGAAAGGATGCTCAACATCACTAATCATTAGAGAAACGCAAATCAAAACTACAATGAGGTATCACCTCACACCGGTCAGAATGGCCATCATCAAAAAATCTAGAAACAATAAATGCTGGAGAGGGTGTGGAGAAAAGGGAACCCTCTTGCACTGTTGGTGGGAATGTAAAAAAAATTGATACAGATACTATGGAGAATAGTATGGAGGTTCCTTAAAAAACTAAAAATAGAACTACCATACGACCCAGCAATCTCACTTCTGGGCATATACCCAGAGAAAACCATAATTCAAAAGAGTCATGTACCACAATGTTCATTGCAGCACTATTAACAATAGCCAGGACATGGAAGCAACCTAAGTGTCCATCAACAGATGAATAGATAAAGAAGATGTGGCACATATATAAAATGGAATATTACTCAGCCATAAAAAGAAACGAAATTGAGTTATTTGTAGTGAGGTGGATGGACACAGAGACTGTCATACAGAGTGAAGTAAGTCAGAAAGAGAAAAACAAATACTGTATGCTAACACATATATATGCAATCTAAAAAAAACAAACAAAAATGGTTCTGAAGAGCCTAGGGGCAGGACAGGAACAAAGACACAGACGTAGAGAATGGACTTGAGGATACAGAGAGGGGGAAGAGTAAGCTGGGACTAAGTGAGAGAGTGGCATTGACATATGAACACTACCAAATGTAAAATAGATAGCTAGTAGGAAGCAGCCGCGTAGCACAGGGAGATCAACTCGGTGCTTTGTGACCACCCAAAGCATTGGGATAGGGAGGGTGGGAGGGAGAAGCAAGAGGGAGGGGATATGGGGATATATATATATGTACAGCTGATTCACTTTGTTATACAGCAGAAACTAACACAACATTGTAAAGCAATTATACTCCAATAAAGCTGTTAAAAAAAAATAATAAACTACAATGTGGTATCACCTCACACCAGTCAGAATGGCCGTCATCAAAAAATCTACAAACAGTAAATGCTGAAGGAGGTGTGGAGAAATGGGAGCCCTCTTGCACTGTTGGTGGGAATGTAAATTGGTACAGCCTTTATGGAGAACAATATGGAGTTCCTTAAAATACTAAAAACAACACTGTAAAGCAGTTATACTCCAGTAAAGATGTTAAAAAAACAAGAAGAAGAAGAAGAAACTGGCATCCAAACCCTGATAAGATGGTCCTTTTGAGACTTTAGTGTGCCATCTTCTCTGTCTGCAGCATTTGTGAATAAAGGTATACTCCCTGCCTCAACACCTCATCTCTGACTTATTGGCCTGTCATGTAGCGAACAGAGCGAGCTTGTACTCGGTAACACGGGGACCACACTTTGAGAACTGTCCACTGAAAAAATATCCGCAGCCTAAAAGTTGAGGATTATGTTTATCTGGTGGCCAAAACTGAGGACTTAAGCCCAAGAAGCAGCCTCTCAGATGGCTCTGAGGGAATCCTCTGAAGAGATAAGGGTGGAGCCAGGATTTATAGGGGTTTTTGTAACAAAGTCCAGGTGGTAGGAACATCAAAAGGTTACTGTTAAATAAAGAAAACCAGACATCTCAAGTTAATGAATTTAGTGCTTTTCCGTGTATGGGGAGATGCCAAGAGTCTGTGCTCATTGAAATCTTCTCTTTGATATGCACCTCAGCTCTCTAGGGCCAGTATCCTGTGCTTTCCCATCCTGAGTGTCCTCAGGGGCACCGTTGGGGGTGGTCGCAGTGGCTGAGGGCTTGGCAAAGAGGCAGCCTGCTGGTCTCCATCCCGAGTTCCCTCAGGGCTCACTGTTGGGGGCTGCTGTAGGGGCTTGATGGCTGCCACATCCTTTGTTTACTGATACACAGGCAGCATTTTTCATCCACAGCACCATTATTCTAAAGGAGTGGGCAAACTTTCTGTGAAGGGTCCAATAATAAATATTTAGGCTCTGCAGCCCATACCATATCTGTTGTAGCTCCTCAGCTGTGCTGTTGCAGCATGAAAAGCAGCCATAGACAATACAGAGATGAATGCACATAGCTACGTGTCTGTAAAATTTTATTAGAAACCAGTGGCGGGTTGGACTTGGTTCACGGGCTGCAGTTTGCCCACAACGGGTCCAGAGGAGGAAGGTCTGTCCCCACCAGACCTACCCTGGATCCCAGGGCCTGAGCCACACCTGAAAGTGATGAATGGAATATTTCCTGCCATATCAGTAAACAAAGGATGTCACAATCATCAATGATTGCAGCCCTCCAATGGGAGCTGGTGAGCCCTGAGGAAACTCAGGGCTGAAAAGAATACCTGCCATCTAGCAGCCAACACGCTGCAGCCACTCCCTGCGGTGCCCCCTGAGGAGACTTAGGATGGGAAAGCACAGGATACTGGCTCCAGGTGGCTGAGGTGCACATCAAAGGAATGATTTCCGTGAGCCCAGACTCTTGCGTCTTCCCATACAAAGAAAAGCGCTAAATTCCTTAACTTGAGTTATCTGGTATTCTTTAATTAACAATAATCCTTTAACGTTCTCAACTATCTGCCCTTTGTTGCAAAACTCCTCTATATCCTGGCCCCTCCCCTTGCCCCCTCAGAGAAGTTTCTCAGAGCTCTCTGAAATGCTGTCTCCCGGGCTGCAGTCCTTATTTTGCCCCAAATAAAACTTAACTCGCAACTGTCACGTGGTGTATTTTTTTAAGGCAACAAAAAGAATAAAGGGTATGCAAGACAATCCCTCCACACCCACAGTTTCTTCCTGAAGGGTCTTGCCTGACATGAACAGAGAACCAGAAACACCATGACACCAGAATTTTATCTTTTAAAACATGTTGCAAGGAACCCTTTGTTCAGTATTTGTGCAGAAACAACACAGCATATTAACATCACGAAGCTTCAGAACCTGGGGAGTTAGCCAGCGTTTCAGTTGGTTTGGAGGAGAATATCAGAAGTCTACCTCTGTCTGTCACTTGTCATCATGCAGTTTCAGCCTCCAGTCGTCCAGAATAAAAGCTCTAAAAAAGCTGAGAGTTATCTTCAATTTGTAGAAAAGTGCCTGGCACTTTTGAGGGTAGGTCCTCAAAAGTGTCTTTTGAATCGAATAAAGTCTATGACGTCCATAAACCTGTTTCTAGTCTTGAGATTTCTAGATTTATCCTCAGAGCCTGGTAGCCAGCTGTGCCTCCCTCCGCCTTTCATTATAACCCTGGGATGGTAGTGAAACTGCACAACTCAGATGAGATGCAAACTCAACCGAAACCCGGATTGGGACCTGAACCCATGAGCTGGGACTCGAAGCCACTGTCTTTTAATTAAAATTGCACACCTGGTCTCCAGACTTAATGAAGCTCAGGTTCTTTATGTCTCAGCACAGAAGGAATTCAGCGAGAGGCAAAGTGATAGGTAAGAAGTGGATTTATTTAGAGAGATACACATTCCATAGATAGAATGCAGTCCATCTCAAAAGGGCGAGAGTGGCCCTGGGAGAAACACAATCCACAGGCAGAGTGTGGGCCATCTCAGAAGGCGAGAGCCTCCAGAATATGGGGTGGTTAGTTTTTATGGGCTGGATAATTTCACAGGCTAATGAGTGGGAGGATTATTCAAACTATTTTGGAGAAGGGGTGGAGGTTTCCAGGAATTGGGCCACCACCCACTTTTTGACCTTTTAGGGTTGGCCTCAGAACAGCATGCTAATGTACTATAATGAGTGCATAATGAAACTCACCATCTACTGGAAGTCAGATCTTCCACTATCTTGGACCTAGTTGGCTCTAACCAGTTAATGTCTCACCGGTAATATCATTCTTTTAAATGTTGTGTCCTGCCCCCTTCCCTTCAGTTTCAGTAGGAAGGACAGGGCCTCCAGGAGGGAGGCTTGGGACAAGCATATGTCTATCAAGACCACCTCCTGTGAGTAGGTGACGAGGACAGTGCTCCTTTCTGTCTCTCAGCTACTGTAGCAGCTGCTGGAATCTCAAGGACCCCTCAGTTCTCCAACCATGTAAGTGAAAGTTGGAAAAGTTGGGATAGAACACCAGGGAGGAGCCTGGGATAAAAGCAGAGAACCTAGGGCAGCTGATGGAGAGCCTGGAACGAATGCTGTGTCTCATGCGACAGGGAAGATTTTAGTATCAGAAAGGCCAGCAAGGTAGTATCAGAAGGGGGGTGACTGGGGGGAGGAGGGGTAGAGAGCAAAACTTCTGCATGTGTCATGAAACCATTAGAGGAAATGCTTTTTATTTATGTGCGATTTGAAAGTGTGAAAGGAGAAAAACTAGACCTCGGGGTCTGAGAATCTTCCAACAAACAAGAGATTTTACATAAGATATATAATCTATGGTGTTGCATTAAACTGATACAAAGCCAGGGAGGTCATTTTGCAGCTTGAGTTATTAACATTAGGCATGATTTGTGAAGTAACACTATCCCTCACTAGGTGTAGGTTTAGGACCTGATGCAATTCTCTTAAATGTAGTTTACAACTTGGTGGTACACAAGGAATGGGGTTAAAGGATCACATTCCCCAATGAGTAAACAGTGGATAACAGGAGTGTCCTTATCCCTTGACATCAAATGCCAGAAAAACCTGACAGGGATGATCAGTAGCATTTTATGATGGATAACAGAGCCTCGTCAAATTTATGTTACGTGAGATCTTCTAAGCCTGATCAGTCAGTTAACAGAGCTCCTTGTTTATTTAGTTCACTGGGTTGTAAATGTCCTGTCCACTCCAGCTTATTTAGCAGCTCTCAGAAAAGTCATTTAGAGTGTAAAACAAAGAATGCTGCCCACCATCCAGTTCTATAAGGATCAAGTCGTTAGCCACTGCAGTCACTGGGTGACAGAGCACCCTGAAAGGAATTCAGATACAAATGTTCCAGCAGGGCTCTCAGGAATCTTATTTTCTAGACCATCCCCAGTTCCTGAGACTGAGGAAAAGAGAGAAAAGAAGCCTTTTTAAACCCAAATGAATAGCTAATTCATTCCAACTGTTATTTATAAACTAGTGAGTTTTATACTGTAATACCTGATTCATGATTAAGTTTTTAAATGAAAACTATCCAGGATAGATAAGAAGATGTACCCTATGATTCCCTTGGGCTCAAGGCCACTTGTGTGCCAATTTAGATAGGACTCCAGAAAATTTACCGTTGGTATGAGCCTGATCGATCACTGGTATCTCATGGGTATAACCATTTAGCAGCTATCTTTGCACCTTCAGTAGGATTGGAAAATATAATCAGCCACGTCGAATCCTTAACAAAATTCACTCAACAAGCCTTAAGTGATAGTTATCAGGTCATTATGCTACTGAATTCTGAAGTCTCTATGTTGAGAAAAGCGGTATTACAAAATCACATGGCCCTAGTACCTCAAGGAGACACCTCCCAGCTTCAAACTGAATGTTGTGTCTTTATACCAGATTAATCCTTTAATATAACATATATCCTTTTAATATAAAATCCTTTAATATTTAGTGACCCACATGAAAAATCAGATTTCTGCCATGAACAATCCACTCCTTAGTCTTGGTGGTCTCTTAAAGAACTGGGCTGGTAATGGAAATTCTTGGCTTAATTTCCTTTTTTTTTTAAACATTCAAATAATCTTTTCTGTTTGTTTGTTTGTTTATTTATTTATTTATCTATTTAACATTTTTTTTGGCTGCGTTGGGCCTTCATTGCTGCGAGTGGGCTTTCTCTAGTTGCCGCGACTGGGGGCTACTCTTTGCTGCGGTGTGCGGGCTTCTCATTGCAGTGGCTTCTCTTTGTTGCGAGCGTGGGCTCTAGGTGTGCGGACTTCAGTAGCTGTGGCACACAGGCTTAAGTTGCTCCGCGGCATGCGGCGTCTTCCCTGACCAGGGATTGCACCCATGTCCCCTGTACTGGCAGGTGGATTCTTAACCACTGAGCCACCAGGAAAGTCCCTTAAATTCTTACTTTTGACTTTATTAACGCTACTAGCTCTATTATCTGTATTTTACCTATTTTACAAGATTGTTGTTGTTTGTACTACCCAATGTGTAGCAGAGTCTCTGACAAAAATAATGATGTCTAAGCAACTTGAAATGGTTGACCAAATATATAGTTCTACATAGACTGAAATGACTGTGATACTGTAACTCTGGATATGGGAAGAAGCAACAAGGGAGAATCATTTCATGGACCATAACAGAGTAGTAAGTCATGTGATCCAGAGACTTTTACTGCTACCATTAACAGGGTCTAGAAAATTAAGTGGCTTATCAATGGAATCCTCACCTGACCTAGGTATGAGCCTTCCTAGCCCTGTGAGACACACTGGTCATGAAATGCCTCCCGAAGCTTGGTAGAATGTATAACCCAAAGGGGGGACTATAAAACAAAGAATGTTGCCCACCACCCAGTTCTACAAGGATCTAGTTATTAGCCACTCTCGTTACTGACCGACGGTGCACCCTGAAAGGAATTCAGGACAAAAAACAGGATGAGGCACCCTGTGCGGTAGAAAAACAGACCCCTTCAAATAGTTAGATGTATATTTTAGGAAGAATTTTAATGAACCCGCATTCTTTCATCTTCTCATACATAGAAAAACACTAAAATCATTAACTGAGATATCTGTTCCTTATGCCTATATCAGTTATCTTTCGCTGAGATGTGTGCTTGACTACACGAACTCCCTAGTCAAAAATCATGTATATACTGGCTTCTCCTCCTACTTCTTTGGAGCAGTCCCCTCAGAGCTTCTCAGAGGCTGTTTCCCATACTATAGTCCTCAGGAAGGTCCCTGAAGAAAACTGAAACTCACAACTTTTACATTGTGCATTTTTCTTTCAGTCAACAAGAGCACAGCACCTGAATTAAAGTAGTTTGAGGCCCAAGGATATTTCATGTTCTCTGAATCTGACCTTGAATGGAGAGCCAGGTGAGTGAAAACAGTTGTAGCTAGTGTATTAGTCAGGGTTCTCCAGAGAAACAGAACCAAGAGGAAATATATCTATATCTATATCCACATCTGTACGTGTATCCATATCTATCTAGATAGATGGAGAGAGAGACAGAGAGATTTATTTTAAGGAAGTGGCTCATGAAATTATGGAGGTTGACTAGTTGAAAGTCTGCAGGGTAAGCCAGCAGGCTGGAGACCCAGGGAAAAATTGCAGTTTGAGTTTGAAGGCAGTCTGCTGGCAGAATTCCCTCTTCCTCTGGGAGGTCAGTCTTTTTCCTGTTAAGACCTTCAGCTGGTTGGATGAGGCCCACTCACATTATGGAGGGTAACCTGCTTTACTCAAAGTCCACTGATTTAAGTGGTAATCTCATTTTAAAAATGCCTTCACAAAATCATCTAGAATAATGTTTGACCAAATACCTGGGTACTGTGGCCTAGCCAAGTAAACGCATAAAATGAACCATTGCCTGGAGTCATCCTCTGACAGCATTTTAGACATAGAAGCTCAGTTATTGGTATTCCTAGGGCTTCCATGTTTGTTCCTGAAGCTGCAGGAATCCTCTCCTTAATTTCATGCATTCTTCCAGTATTCTACAATACTTCAATAAATACTCAGAGTTGGTTTCTCTTTCTAAAAAGAAAAAAGAGAAGAGAAGAGGAGAGGGGAAAGGAGAGGGAAGGGGAGGAGAGGAGAAGAGATGAAAGAAGAATAAGATCCTTAAATGATAGGGGAGAAGTGAATAAGCCAAATCCAAGCTAGCCCAGCAGTTACTCTCCCATACTGTGGGAGTGATATCACATCAAGTTTTACCTCTTCTGTGGGCCCTGCAAGGAATAGCTTAAGTGTAGCTTTTCTTTACCCGAACACTCCATGGTTCTTTGTTAAGGAGATGAACCACTATGTTGGAAGTTTCCAGCAAGCTACTGAAGCTTGTATATTTTCTCTTATCTTTTCCATGGTCAGTGGCAGTTTATTAATTTATGTCAGTGAAAAGCTATGAACAGTGTCCCAGAGGGTCCCTGCAAAGCTGAAGGATGGGCTCGGGATTTGTTCTTATCTGGATTAACAGCAATCACATTTCCCAAGCTCAGACGTTTTTCTAAAAATTGAGCAAGGAAGGAGGTGGCTTTTCTGCAAACATGGTAAGAACTAGGATGCTGACTGAAGTCATTATTTACAGCCTTCTCTAGTCTGCAAAGTCACACACAGATACTTCAGCCTGAATGGAATAATTAATTATATGAAATCACTTGGCTGAGAAAAAATGATGGCTTTAAAAAGAAACCCAGGGCTTCCCTGGTGGCACAGTGGTTAAGGATCCATCTGCCAATACAGGGGACACGGGTTCAAGCCCTGGTCCGGGAAGATCCCACATGCTGTGGAGCAACTAAGCCCGTGCACCACAACTACCGAGCCTGTGCTCTAGAGCCCATGAGCCACAACTACTGAGCCCATGTGCCACAGCTACTGAAGCCTGTGTGCCTAAAGCCCATGCTCCACAACAAGAGAAGCCACTGCAATGAGAAGCCCGCGCACCGCAACGAAGAGTAGCCCCTGCTCACTGCAACTAGAGAAAGCCCGCGTGCAGCAACGAAGACCAAACACAGCCAAAATAAATAAAATAAATTTATTAAAAAAAAAAAAAAGAAACCCAGGTAATTTCAGCAGGGAAAATAGGTTTTAAATTTGTAAGGGAAAGTATTTGCCATCTCTAACTCCAGAATTGTGAAAGAGAAGAAAACTGAGGTGGGAAGAGCCCAAAGGTTATCTTCCAGAATCGTGGCCAGGTGTATGCTTATTAATATAGACTCTTATCAATTATTAGGCAACTTCAAGGTTATGATATAAAAAATGTAGCCTGTGTTCACACTGATTCCTAGTAGACAGCTTAATTCACGAATAAATTAATCTAAATCTATAAAACAACCATATTTAAAACACTTTCTATCAGAGAGGTGATCTAGGTGAAAATTATCAATGGTAAGTCATATTGATAACATGTACCCTTGATACCATGTGATGAAAATGGCACTTCACTTATATGGCCTTCATTTCCAAAACCCATAACCCCTGTTTAACAATGAGATGGGAATTCTCTGGTGGTCCAGTGGTTAGGACTTGGTGCTTTCACTGCCATGGGCGGGGGTTCAATCCCTGGTCGGGGAACTAAGGTCTTGCAAGCCACATGGTGCAGCCAAAAAAATGAGAGAAACATCAGACAGACATAAATTGAGGGACAATCTACAAGATGAGATAATTAAAAAGAATCCTTATCTATTTTTTTTCTGGAAGCCTAGAGGGACATACAAAGTATAAGTGGTAGACTCTAATGCTGGTAGGATTATTGAGAAGCAGTGACTTGCTTTCTCCTTTGGACATAAAGAATACCATGATTTAGGTTTTCCAAAGTATACTGCTTTTGTATTTTTTCAAAATGTATTCATAGAAAGCATTTCTTGAAAGTAGTCAGAACGTTCATATGGCCTATTGAGGGAAGGCACAACGTGCAGCTTCGGAGGGAAAAATATGGCCAAGAGCTTCATGTTTGAGACTTCTGCCATCCCTCACTTAAAAGCCTGTGAATTGTTTTTTCTAGTTCATTAGAATTTTGATATGGATTGCACTGAATCCAAAGACGGCTTTGGGCAGTATGGACATTTCAACAATATTGATTGTTCCAATTCATGGGATATCTTTCCATTTGTTTGTTTCTTCTTCAGTTTCTTTCATCAAAGTCTTGTAGTTTTCACAGTACAGATCTTTCACTTCCTTGGTTACACTTATTCCTGACTATTTTATTGTTTTTGATGGTATTGTGAACGGGATGGACCTTAAGGTTATTATACTAAGTGAGGTAAGTCAAACAGAAAGATAAATATTGTATGAAATTGCTTACATGTGGAATCTAAAAGAGCTGAACTCATAAAAACAATCATAAAAACAAAGAGTAGAATGGTGAGGGTCGGGGATGTGGGGAATGGGAGAGACGTTGTTTAATGTACAAATTTGGAACTAATAGATAAATAAGTCCTGGAGATATAATACACAAGATAGGGATTATAGTCAACAATACCGTATTATACATTTCAGAGCTGCTAAGAGACTACATTTTAATTGTTCTCACCATAAAAAGGAAATTATAACTATGTGACATGATAGAGGTGTTAGCTAGCGCTAAGGTGGTAATCATATTGCAATATATAAGTGTATGAAATCAATACATTGTACATGTTAAACTTACACAATGTGATATGTCAATCATATCTCAATTTCTTAAGCCTGTGAAAGCAGAGCTTTTGAAAAATGATGTCAACAACGTTATCAAAACTCTAAGATTGCTCAAACCGCCTTTTCAAAGGCAAACAGCACAGCAGGTGGATTTTGTGGATCCGGAAACAGCTGTGGTGAGTGGGGAAGCCCAGACAGTGGGGACTGGTGCTGTCATTCTGGAGGCCAGCCTCACACCTCCATCCCAGCTGACCCAGCTGGCCCAGCGCCAGAGAGTCAGCCTAGAACAGGGGAGCCCCTGAGAGTCCTCCTGCTGCCTCGGCCACTGCTGGGGCGATGCCACCTGGCATTGTAGTCCTAGCCAATTGTAGGGCTGACATCACCACTGACTAAGGTGTGGTGGTTGTATTTTAATCCAAACATATATTTTTCTTATTCTTAGATCAATAAGTGTCTAAAGAATGATCAAGAACAGCAATTCTCAGAGTGTGGTCCAGTGACCCCTGGAGGTTTTCTAGACCCATCCAGGTGGTCTGTGAGGTCGAAACTAATTTTTTTTTTTAAATAATACTGAAATGTTACTTGCTTTTTTCCAGTCTTATTCCCTCTCGAGCGTACAAGGAAGTTTTCCAGAGGCTACATGACATGATATTGCAAGAGACTGAATGCAGAGACAGAGATAAGAATCCAGCTGTCTTTCTTCAACCAGACCTTAAAACAGAACCTTTTGGTCCGCTGTTACCTTTCCACGCTCATCCCACCCTCAGGTCAGACTGGACCAATCACCGTCTTGGGCACGTGGACTGCTGCCCCAGCTCCTCGCTTCTCCTCCGCCCTCTCCCCGGTGGACCGCCCTCCTCCTGCCTCCTGTCAACCGGAAGGGCTCAGTTCCACACCCCGTCCCTTGAAACCTGTTCATTATCACTATGCCTACCCACCCACAAACCAGCGGGAATCTCCTTTCTGTCCTATAACATTCATCGTCTGTTTTGTATTTTAAAATAAATGTTTACTTTGCTGTTGCTCTAAAATCTCTAAGAAATAATGTGCTTTGGGTAGACTTGTGTTTAGTCATTTAATGTTTACCAAGCATTTTCAATACGCTATCACATATACTTCCTGTGAATATTGTAGAGGGGCATGTTATGTTCCCCACTTTTAGGTGAGGGTGCTGAGACTCAGAGCTCTCTGATGGAGAGCTTCTGATGCTGTGGAGTTTCTCTGATGTTGCACATTTAATGTGTGATCAGGCTGAGTCTCAAACCTCAGTCTAGAGACCCCAGGACCCGTGCTCAGTCATTTATAGATTCTCCTGCTCAGACTGATTCTACATGGAAAGCTGAGTAGAGGCTCGTGGGCCTGAAAAGACAGGAGTAAAGCCTCAATGTACTATGTCTATTCATCTGTCACTTAAGCTCTCTGAAAAGGATATACTCGTAGCCTTTCACACCCACAAAAAAGAAATTTAAGGAGAAAAGGGTCAAATAATGTCCTAATGTCCTAGTACCACTGAATCCTGGATAGATGGTTTAAAAAAAAAAAAACTAACAAAAGTACATGTTCTTCAATTTCAGATTTCAGACTCCCTTGAGGTGATTTTATCTTGCCTTCGAAAGCCTCTTTATTCTTGATGTCTTTGTCATGTTTATTTTTTGTACTTATAGCAATTCGTATACCCCTGTAAGATATTTTATACAGGGAGATAAATGCTAAGACATAATATTGAATAACTATTTGAATCCTTGTGTAAGATGGGTATTACTGCCTCTACTATGGAACTATGATCACAGAATGTGGAAGTAACTTGCGCAAGGTCAAACAATGACTCAGTGAAAGAGCCAGAAATAAAATGATCCCTACCCTCCGCCCCCATTTCTCTGCTAAAACACATTTTTCATAAATAACTTACATAGCATTTGCAATTCTGTGGGAAATCAGTATTCATGGTTGTAGTACTCCCATCATTTTTGCAGTTTCTATTTTCTAACTTCCAAATAAAGATAAGAGGAATATTTTGCTAAGATTCAGGCTGGTTATTTTTTCCTTCAAATATCCTTAGCTAAAGGATGACCTCAGATGTGATGAAAAGTGACCTCCACGTCCTTCACCAGCTGTTGAATCACTTTTGCAAAATGCCTCAAAATGTTTCTCAATTACCCTGTGACTGACTGACGAGTTGGAGCCCAATGAAACCCTGGAGGATTCCCCATGTGTGTGTGTATGTGTACGTGAGAGAGAGACAAAGACAGAAACAGAGACAGAGACAGAGAGAGGGGTAGTTTATCATTTTTATTTTGGGACATGCCTATCTTCTTCAAGTATTGTATGTGTACTTGTGGGTGTCAAAGAAATTATATTTAAATAACCATTATTTAAAACCCCCATAACATAATACAGTGAGAAACATCCTGGATGTTACAAAGCAAAGTTGAGAATGGCTGCTGCCCTCCCCTTCCCAGCAATATCAACAATGGAAGAGAAATCCTGTGAAGTGAATAAGAATTCTCATCCATCAGACAACAGCACAAGGAGACAGAACATATGGGCCAGCTGGGAATAAGAAAGCAATGTTCATCAAACTGATTGATAGGCGGGCTTATTTTAATACACCGTGGGACAACTCTTGTATTTCATGAATGCTAACGAAAACTCCGTCTGCAATAATAACAGTATATTCTGTAGTATATTATGGTTTACGAAGCACTTCCAAACGTGAAACCAGGATGGTGGTGAGAGCGGGCTCTCCCGGGTTTCCCCACATTAGCTATCGACTCCTGTGCTTGGCCTTTCACAAGCTTGGTTCCTCCGAAAAGGAGGGCAGAGAAGCCCTCATGTCTCAGGATCTTATGGAGAGCAGACGGGACAATGCTGAGCTATAGGGGCTTGCAGGCGGCACTGAGACGGCCCTGGATTCTCACACCAGTCCTGCGGGAGGTCAGTGTTCACATCTCCAACTTGCAGATAAGAAACTGAGACTCAGAATGTTTCAGTGACATAGTCAAGGTTCCAAAATATACACATGGAGAAGAGAATCTGCATTTTCTGTTTCTTTGAATACTTTTTCCAGTGTTTACAGCATTCGCATTAAGTAGTGTCTTAGACTCAGTGCCATTTTTGCCAGCACCACTTGGGATTACAAAAGAGCCTGCTTATAGAAGGGGAAACGGCTCCCAAAACTCTACTTTAGAAGGCAGCCAACGGTGGGGAGAAATGGGATTGGGGCTTAAAGACCTGGCTTCTGGTTCCAGTATGCACTCAACAGGGTTGTGTCCCACATAAGTTCAACCATCCTTTCTTCCCCTTTTTGTCTGTTTGCTTTTGTCTTTCTTGGTAAAAATGGGTCAACCTGCCTTACTCCCAGAGTTATAGTGAGCTTATAAGATTATTCACTCAGAATTCTAATAATATCTATGGAATGTGCATGTCCACATAAAAAGCTTCCAAAGGGTGGTGTCTGACATATATCCTCAGCAACTAGGACTTGTGGGGCTGGACACACACACACACACACACACACACGAATATACTTGTGAGTGAAAGTAAGTATCAGAAAACATTAGTGGTCATCTGTATTAATGTATTAGTGGCCAATCTGTATTAATTATCTATAATACATACTGTGTATATTTTTCATTCTCTGTGTAGACCTCATTTGCTGTTCTTCATTTACGTAACAGTTGTGAGAAATTAAATGTATCTATGCTCCAGAATTATGCGGGATAATATCTATCAAATGCTTCTTCTGTACCCACCCCGGTTCTGGGTGGTAGAAATACAGTGAGCAAAGATGGACAAGATCTCTCTCCTCAGTGGGCTGCCAGTCGACCGTGCAAGTCAGAGGAGAAAGACAGTAATGCCCAGGGAGATACTGATGGATGACGATGAAAAAGTTATGAGAGTCGAGTGCCTGGACTGCCTTCTTCAGATCTGGTGGTCAGGAATAGGCCCTTTCAAAAGCTGATTCCAGAATGCCAAGGAGTTAGCCATGCACGAATCTGGGGGAGATGGTCCCAGGTGGAGGGAACAGCTGATGCTAAGGCCCAAAGGGAAGGGTTGGTTTGTCACATCTGAGGAGCATCAGAAAGGCCAGTGTGGCCAGAGGAGCTGTGAGAGATGAGCTCCTAGAAGCAGGCAGGGCCCCCATCACCCAGGGCCTGGTAGGGGTTGCATTTGGCTGCATGTAAAGACACCAACCACAGGGACTGCATCTACTAGGGGTTTGTTTTCCACGCAACAAAACAGTCTGGAGGCGGGGTCCACTGCCCTGCAGAGACACCACAGAACCTCAAAGTCCCGCTTCCTTTCGTCTTCCTGTTCCGCCACCTTTAGCATACGGCTTTCATGCCTTTGGTTGCCTCGTGGTTGCGATACAATTGCTCTGCCTTCCACCTTCTGTCTTAATTCAAGGCGGTGTGAACAATGAAGTCACCAGGAGGAAGGGTGGTCCTCGTATCAAGAATGCAGAAACTTCCCCAGAAAACCCCAGTCAACTTCCACTTACATTTCAATGGCCAGAACTGCCTCTTGGCCACCCCTAGCTGTAAGGGAGGCTGGGAAATATGGGTGGTTTTTTTCAAGCTAAATTCCTTAAACAACCGTATTTTCTTCAGTAGGAACGCTATGGATTAGGCAGGTACTCTAGTTTGGATTCTCCTCTAGATGGGAAGGTATCTATGGGTAGGTGGGTGAGTCAGGAGTTCTGCTTCCACATGTAAAACTAGGCAAGGCTGTTAACACTAGAGTGTCTTGATCAGTATGGTCCCAGAACAGGCCTCAGGCAAAGATATGGATCCTCTCAGGCCTTGGTGCAGCCCAGTGGTGACCGGAGCCTCCAGAGCCCTTGGGTAGCTTAATTCCTTCCTCAGCATGCTCCTTCTTTTACCCCCAGGGTTCCCTAGCAATACTATGGGTCACTGAATTGAAGATGCCATCGTTCTTAACATATGACTTTAGGTACCACTAAGAGGAAACAACGCTGCAAACTAAACTATAACACAATGTTTTCTAACCTAGAATTTTTATTTCATACTTCTTAGAAATGGTGCTTTTAGACTTAAGGCATGAGTTTTTAACCATATAGCACTCTTGAACACACATAAAGAAGAAAATATTCATACAATTAGTTTGGTTAGGTATCCTTAAAGCTTCCTTCTATTTAGAATCAAACCATCAGTGTCTGTGGATTTCCTCACTCCGTTCTACGAATAGTGTTAGTGATGGAGCATCTCCTAAAAGAGTGTTCCACTACTGATTTCATATTTTCTTCTAAGCTGCTGACACCTGTCTGCAAGTTTTGATATGAATGCAAGACAAAGACAACTATATCACAACTGCTGCCTGGCCAACAGCTGTCCCGCTGGTAGTGTTACTGAAACGTCGGGGGAAAGTCCCAGATCAACGTAGAGTATGTGCATTTCTCTGTGTGCCCTGATGCAAAGAGCTGGGCAGCGCTGAGTTAGACATCTGGGTAAGGGAGGTCAAGGGCGCAGTGGAATGTGAGTCTGGAGCTTAATGGAGAGGCAGGCATAGAGAAATGGGTTTGCAGATTTGCGGTCCATACGCATATGGATGATAGTGGGCCTCATGTGACCACTGAAGCCAAGTCTATACACGGAAGAGGGCTGGTGTTGAGCCTTGAGAGACTCAAGTGTTCAGAAACCTAGAAGAGGAGCCAACCAACCCAACTGAGGGTTAGCAGCCAAGCCTCCAGCCCAAGCACTGGATGTCGGCGCCACGATGTGGCAACCCTGAAGCTAAGGAGGAAGGGGACGGTCAGCTAGGTCAAGCGCTGCTGACAGGTCAAGCAGGATGAGAGCAGAAGAGTGAACACTGGATTGGGCAGCGTGGAGGTCACGAGTGACCATGATAAAAGGACTTTCCTGGCTGGCGGCAGCCTTTGGGGCGCTGATGGCAACCAGATGGACTGGACTGGGTTGAGGAGACGGGGGTGGGGGTGTTGAGATGCTCTTCGAGCAGCTGTGCTGTCAAAGGGAGACATACAGCCAAGAGAGCCGATGGTGTTTCCTTTTCTAAAGACACTGGACATGTCTGAACGCTAATTTAGCAAGGCGGGACTGATGGTCCGTAGAGGATACCTGCAGTTACAAAGCGCTTGAGAAGGCGAGAAGGTTGCAATCCGAGGCACAAGGCCAACGGGTCAGCTTTGGACAGAATCAAGACCCAACGCAACAGGAAGACGGCAGAGACAGGGGACACAGCCGCAACCTTGCAAGACCTCTGTCCAGGTTTCCAGGCTTCACAGCTCTGCCTTTCTCCCCCGGAGTGGGGTGCGGGGGAGGCTCTCCCATTTGCAGCATCTTTTAACAAATCCCTGCTATTCTTGGGCCCCTGGTCGGTCCCACCTGGGATCTCATTTCCGCACTTCACCGGTCGCTCCGAGCGTGAGCCGGGTGAGGCCATCTGGCAGACGGTCCGGTTCCCCGACGGCACACAGCACCCCTGGGCGCCCCACTGTTGAAGCTGTTTCCCCACCACCGTCACCGTCTATCTGGAGGGCTGGTGGAGCACCGTGCACGGGGGTGCCACCCTCCTGCTGGGCGCTCTTCAACCTCGGGCGACTGTCCCCGCCGGCACCAACGCCCGCCTCTTCTAACCGTCAACACTCCGCCCCCGCTCCCCTTCTACCTCCTCCGCCCTCGGCCGAGGCGTCCAACGTGGCGCCGCCGACTGCGCATGCTCAGTACCCGGGGCGCGCGGGAGCCGTTGGGAGTCGGCGGGGCGGGGCGGGGCGGGGCGGGGCGGGGCGGGCGCAGTGACGCCACCGCGCAGCCGCGGGCTGGCGGGGCCGCGCCACGTAGGCGCGCAGCGGCCGCGCCCCCTCGAGGCGGCCTTGGTCGGTCCGCCCGCGCGCGGCCCCGCCACCCCACGCACGCGCCTCCCTCGCTCGCGGCGCTGAAGCTCGCGCGCACTTCTCTCCAGGCCCGCGAGCCTTCGACGACCGCCGTCCAGGTCCCTCTGAAACCGGGTCGCACCATGTCTTCGCCTCCCGAGGGGAAGCTAGAGACGAAAGCTGGACACCCGCCCGCCGGTACTGACTCGTTCCCACTTTCTCTCCTCTCGCGGGCCCGGAGGGCGGGCTCGAACCTGCGGGCACGGGGCACGGAGCGCGGAGCGGGGCGCCGGGCGGGGGAGGCAGCCGGCCAGCCTGGGACGTGTCCGCTCGTGGGGTCTAAGTTAAACTCAGCCCCGCGCTGGTGAGACGTGTTTCTTTATGCGAAACATCGCAAGCCTGTGCGAGTTGCATGCAAATTAGAGTGACTTGAACAAGCCCAGATGCACAACTTACTCCCAGAAGTTTGGGCGGTGAATACTTACTTAGAATGTACAGATGTTTTAGAAAAACGAGTAGCCGAAACAACGACAAATCAGTGTTTTTAACGTCATGATGATAAATCGTAGGCTGACAGCATTACAGAAGAACCAAAGGAGCGGAAATCATTTTTATCATTAATCACTCAATATGACTTTTTTCCCCTCCAGTTTCTGTCGCATTCTACTTTTCCTCAGAAGTGGTTTTGTTTTTTGCTTTTTGCTTTTGCACATCCTAAACTTCCGAGCCAAGGAGGTTAAATGCAGGAAAGAGTAATCTTTCTTAGAAAATGTGTCTCTAACCATCCTTCATGTTCAAACCGTCTCTTCCCCTTTCTGAGCCCAGTTCCTGTTTGCTCTTTCGAATCTGCCCAAACTGGTGGATTGCTTTTTCTCCTCTCCTTTGGAATGACGATCGATCCATATGGAAGGACACTGGGAGGGAATCAAAGGTGATTGGGTCCCAGGATACGAGTCATTTCAGTGTGTGGGGTTTTAGGGTCTTAGTTGCACACGTTAGTTAAAGTATCAACTCAGTTTGCTAATAACAGAAGCCTTAGCCAAACATGGCTGCTTTTTATGGAACATTTGTGCCATCTTCTTGTTAGAGGAAAGATTCCCCTAATTTCTGTCTGCCGCCCCCCACTATAGGGCACTAATTCTCTGCCTCAACACGGTGAATAGAGAAGTTCTTTACATATGTTGCATTCCAGAGTAGGGAATGCTTTTCACTAGTGAAGCAAGCTCTGAACAACAAGAAGACTGACTGGCACTAGGAAAGAAAAATGGCTAACCGATGCGTGGGGATGTAAGAGCATGGGATTTTAGAAAATAGTTCCACTGTAATGGAAAATAGACTTTGGGGGTCTCTGTGTTGAATTAGTTTAAAATTAGAAAAGAACTTCAAAGGCATTTCCTTTAATCATAATTCTGACGTTTAATTCCTGCCGCTGCGGGTTCATGTCCATCATTCCTGCCTGATGACCTGGGCAGCACGGCAGGAGGGAACACCTTCATTTACACTCGTGGCCATGGACCACACAGCAGCAGTCTGCATAGGGCTCCCCTGTCCCCGGGCAATGAGTGGCATTAGATGTATGTGTTGGAACGACACCAAAGCAAAGTAGCAGTAATGAAATTACATATAGAGAGAGCCATATGGAGAGTTTTAAGATCAGAGGTATAAACTGTCTATATTAACTCCCTGGGAGAAACTTCATGAAGGACTCTGATTTTCTTTGAATTGTAAACAGCTAGGCTGTGTGAGTTACAAGTTAAACATCTTATTTATGCCCAAGGAGAGGGGAGCCAGTGTATTTGTGCTGCTGTAGCAGTGCACTTAGGTTTTAAGTTTTGAGGCCTGTCACTTCTCTAGGGTTCAGTTTTCCTAATCCATGAAATGGGAGGTTCGGGCCAGATGGTCCCTGAGAAAGTAGCAGGGCAGGGCTGCCTTTGTGCTGTTCCTGTTGCCATCCATCAGGATTGGAGCCCAGGGGCAGTTAGCCCCACAGGTAAACTCCTCAAGTGACTTCAGGGCGGGTCCCTTAAGCCTTTGAGACTCCCTTCCAGCAGGAGCTGCTAAGGAAGCTGTCACTGTCATCCTGCATTTCCCAAGGCCGGTCACACTTGGCCAGGGGTGCAGGTTAGAAAGAGACCTTTCGTCCCTTGTGGTATATTGCCTGCCAGGTAGTACCGCTCAGGTGCTTTTTCTCCCTGTGGTACAGAGGCCCCTGGTTGGAAGGCTGTTTTGGCAGAAAGTTCTGGGTGGCCTTGTTTACTCCGGTATGATCAGAGGTTAGACAGTTCTGCAGATTAGATGTTTTAAAAAAAAAAAAGGCAACCACTATAATAAAGGATAATCATCAAGTACAGCCGAGAGCCCAGTTCATAAATCAAAATAACAGCCTTAAAAACACTGGGAAAACTTTCATTAAGGGCTTAAGTTGGATGACAAGAGCTTGTGCTTAAATCTGCAATTGAAAACAGTAAAACTCTCCTCCATGACTCTCTTCTTTTTCTTTTGTGTTTTCTCGTTATTGCTGTCTGAACCGGGGACGCTCCTGTGCATCCCCATAGCCTCCACCTGTCTGCCTGTTCTTCTTGCTTCCAGGGCTACCCATTGATGCGCAGTGCCTGGTTCAGAATACTCAATAAATAGCTCCCGAGTTTCTCCAGAGCCTCTTACTGCCTCTCCCTTCCTCCGTAGCATGTGCAGTCCACAACTTCCCTCTGCCGCTGAGCTGTCTCCAGCGGGTACTGGGGGTGCAGGTTGGACTGTCAGCCAGCTTCGGCAGCAGCATCACAGCGGAAACTGTAACTAACATTTGTTGAGTGTCACAATGCGTGGGGGTATAGGGGAAGAAGAAGAATTTTCCCTTTACCCTTTTAGGTTCTTAGCTGAGATTCCCCCTTAAGATAAAAGACAGATTAACAAGAGAAAAACAGAAGTTTAATAACATGTATATCTCCTGTATACATGGGAGATACTCAAGAAAAATGAGTCACTCCCAACCACCACCTTAAATAGTAAAGATGAAAAATGCCAGGGAGAAGGGGAGGCCCCTGTTATGGGAGGGAACCAGGAAATGCACCAGTGGAAGGAAGACGGTTATGCAGATGTTAAGATTCTCCTATAATTTAGTCACCCTTTTCTTCCTGGTACAGAGAGAGAGACACTTACAAGTGGAGATTTCCCTTATAAATGTAAATGTTCCTAACAAGGGTGACTTCTCGGTATACGGCTTTTCCTTGTGTGCTGTTTGTTTTTTTTTTTTTTTTTTTTTTTTTTTGCGGTACGCGGGCCTCTCACTGTTGTGGCCTCTCCCGTCGCGGAGCACAGCCCCTGGACGCGCAGGCTCAGCGGCCATGGCTCACGGGCCCAACTGCTCCGCGGCATGTGGGATCTTCCCGGACCGGGGCACGAACCCGTGTCCCCTGCATCGGCAGGCAGACTCTCAACCACTGCGCCACCAGGGAAGCCCTGTGCTGTTTCTTAATCAGCTCAAAATCATACTTATGCCGAAGAGCCATGTTTTGGGGTGGCATGCTCTGCTCCCCTTCACCAGCCCAATTCTAATTGCTTGGTACTCATGAGCTCATTTAACTAGCAGTCACCTTACAGTTGGGATACGGAGGACAACACCCTCTGCAGTATTGCCGACACCCCCAAGCCTTGAACCGGCAGCCCTTCTCGACAGGGGGCTCCATCACTTGCCAGGGGCCTCCTCCCAAGGTGTGAGATTAATGAGGCTTCTGAAGAGCCTGGGAGAAAGGTGCTAGGCGAATAAATACAAAGTCCACCCACTGAGTGGTGGCTGGCACTGCATTGTGTCCTGCAGTGCGCTGGGGGCCGGATCCTCTGGAAAAGTAACCAAGTCTTCACGATTTGAGACCTTGCCAGCGCCCTCAGCCACAGATACGGCCACAGATACCTGCGGAGACACGGGTGAGACTGCTTGTTTTATGGGAGTTCTTGCAAATGCAGATTAGCAAAGTGAGTGAGGTTCTGTTTCATCGAGCGGCAGCGCTCTGATTGCCGGCAGAAGGGGGGACGTGATGCCAAGCCCCACTATTACTCCAGCCGGTTTCCATGAGTTTGTGGTGGCGACGAGGATAACGTCTCTTTGTTAAATACGTTTTGTTGGCCCTGTTCCCCCCCATTTCCAAGGGGAGCCAAAACCGTATGTCAGGAAAGTTCTCATAAATCTAATACAGGATAGCTTGGAGCGTTACTAATTTTACGTATGGTTTTCTTTCAAGAGTAGAATTTATGTCCCTTCTAGAACTGAGTCAAATGGATTTATTAAAGTAAAATGGGAAAAGAGACCACTTTGCTTTTCTTTAGTAACTTCAAAATAATTCAGTTCTCTGTTCTCTTAATCAGTCAGGATGCATTTAAAGGGTTGTGGGTGATACTTCTCCTTGAATTATCTCCGTCGGGGATTTTTCATATTATCGTGGCCACTCTGTTGCTAGAAAGGCAAGACTGATTTGGTTTTTAGTGTATTAACCGTGCAATCACAGGTGTGCCAAGCACGCCCCCAGCACCCTCAACCCAGTCACTGATCAACGCTTGAAGATACAGGAGAGGGGTCTGCCTTTGCTACTGACGTGCCAAAAAAAAAAAGAGAGACCCTTTTAGTCACTGCATTTTTTTTTATAATAATATTTTAATTATAATCTGAGCCTTTTTAAAAAAAAATTTATTTTGTTGAAAGTCACTGCCTTTTTTAAAAAAGCTTCATGTCAGGGTGGACCGAGCACCTCTAAGACGTGTTTTCAGTTTCCCCTCTGTGCTCTAGGACTTTGCGGGACAGACGCGTCCTCCTCTTTCTGTTTATTCCAGACGATGCCTGTGCACTCTTGCTTGGTTTTGAGTAGTTTCCCCTTCCCAGCTTCAGAAATTCTTTTGTTTGGATAGGGACTATTCACTTTTGTATAAAGTACTGTGTGGTGAGACATGCAAAATGGGTCTCACTGGGCAGAAATCACGGTGTTTGCAGCTTCCTTCTGGAAGCTCTAGGGGAGAATCCATTTTCTTGCCTCTTCCAGCTTCCAGAGGCCATCCACAACCTCAGTTCCATCTGCGACATTCCTTCCCCTTTGCCGTGCAGCCCAACACATAAACGGGTTCCAGGGACTAGGGCGTGGCCATCTGGGGAGGGCTCATTACTCTGCCTCTTTTTGCTGTATTAGGGCCACGACCCAGGTAAATGGCCCCAGCCCAGCTGCAAGGGAGGCTGGGGTTGGGGTTGATGAACGCTGCCTCACTGCCTGTCCCCAAGTACCTCCAAGCAGGGATGCTACTTCTCCGTGGACTTTCTGAAATCCTCCGCCCTGAATGCAAGGTTTTCCCCTGTGGCTGCCCACACCCTCCTCGGGTTTGGCCCGGTCGCCGTCCGGCTGGTCGCCGTCCGGCTGGTCCTTGTCTTGGCCTGCTCACCACGCACTCTGCCCTCTGGGGCGGCCTGTCAGGGGATGGAGCGGGCCCTGCATGTAAGACGGGTTGGCCTGTCCAGTCCCAGTCCACAGCCCCATGGCCCTGCCCCATGCTCCACGCCTCTGAATGCCACGTCTCCTCTCCTGCGGGGTGAGCAGGGTTGCCGCCGTGTTGTTGAAGGGCCTTCCCACCTTAACACCTTCCGACTCTGAGTGCAGAATAGCAGTTTCCCTTGTTTGGTCTTCAGTTTTCTTAGAGAGGAAACCGTCAGGGCTGCAGGTTCAGCAATTTATCTGGGACACGCTTTTTAGCGCAAGCATCACGTTCCCCCGCTGCCTCAGGCCGGAAAGCTCCCGTGGGGGGAATTGCACTTGGCCTCGGGGGTGAGGGGTGCTGGGGCTCCCGGGGTCCCCGTGACTCACTGCCTTTCACCCTTCATCCTCCACTCTCCCTTCACGGGGCTCCCCACCTCGGGGCCACCAGCCTCCCCAGACGGGCGTGGCTCTTCTGCTGGCCAAGGAGCCTCCTCTCCTGGTGGAGCCCTTCCTCTTAACCAAGAGGGACCATATTCCTTTGCCCTGATCCCACCACTGTCCCCCATCCCGGGGGCTGTCTGGTCCCGTGTCCACTTTGCTTTCCGGCCACAGTGCTGCTTTACCTGAGATGATCACGTTCTCGGCTAACCTGCAGCTCTGGGTGTTTCTGGTTTGCTTCCTTTTGTTCTCACCGGAGCAGTTCTCGGAGCCTTTCATCTCTTTTTTTTTGCGTGGATTTGGTTTCCTTTGAATCACATTTCAGTAGCTCTTCTTGGGCAAGAACAAAGAAAGCATCCGCTCACAAGTCCTGCTCAGCACGGCAGCCAGGGCTGGGGCTGCTCCCTGGTGCAGGGTGCTTTTACTGTCCATCTAGGGACACCCTTCTCATCCCCCTGCCCGGCGTGCAGCTGGGGGGTCTTCCTAGCCTGCTGTTGAGTGTGGGCCCAGAGCCAGCTGTCGGGGACCATCTCACAGTCAGGCACCCAGATGCCTGAGGGGATGCCCGGCCCTGGGGGGCTATGTCATCAGCTACTTCCTCAATATTTACCCACCTGGCAAAGTCTGACCTGGAGGATGCTTCCTCTTCCCCCTTTGCTCCTTGGGAAGGAAGCTGCTCTGCAGAGAGCTTTCAACATCAAACATACTTTCTTTCCTGTCCTAGACCCTCTCCATAGGCCATCACTCTTGTCTCTCTGAGGAGGAGTGTCGCTCTGTTTCCTGGAATGTTCACGCAGGGCAAGGCCTGCGGGTTGTGATTAAGGGTGCAGGCTGCCGGGGTCAGAAGCTTGCTACCTGTGTGACCGGGGCCACTGGCTTCCCCTCCTCGTGTGGGGGGGTCTACACCATAGGGTGATTGGAAAGTCAGGGGGGAGGGGGGTGCCTGGCCAGTGGTTACAACAGGGCCTGGCATGTGGTGGCATGAAGAGTGGAAGGATTCTCCAGGATCTGCAGGTCACCAGAACTTACTTAGGTGTGGTGAGGTACTGATGGCAGTCCTGGAGGTGGTCAGCTGACCAGGGCAGTGGAGCGCCCCATGGTGGGCGAGCACTTTGCAGGGTGTGTCACTCACTCGCCAACAACCCGGTACATCGGTCCTGCCATCCCCACTTTACACGTGAGGAAGCTGTGGGGAGGAGGTGATAAACCACCAAGGACTCGCACACTGGAGGGTTCTCTAAGTGCTAGATGCTAGTTGTGAAAACCCGTCTCCTAAGAGGAGCTGAGAGTTGAGCATTCATGGGAACCAGGCCCTGGCGGAGGTGTTTCACATGGGCTCACTCCTTCAGTCCTCAGAGAACCCCTGGGGGGATAGCACTGCCACCCTTTCTTCACAGGCAGGGCCCTGAGACAGTGCCAGCAACTTGCCAACACACACACACACACACACACACACTCTCTCTCTCTCTCTCTCTCTCTCTCTCTCTCTCTCTCACACACACACACACACACACACACACACACACACACACAGGCAGAGCTGGGATTTGAACCCAGGGATCTAGCTCCAGTATCCATGCCCTTAACTTCAGCTTGGCACTCCTGTTAAGAGGAAGCTTGTTATTCTTTTCTCCCCCCTCCTTAAATTTATTTATTTATGGCTGCGTTGGGTCTTCGTTGCAGCAAGTGAGGGCTACTCTTCGTTGAGGAGCATGGGCTCTAGGCACCCGGGCTTCAGTAGTTGCAGCACATGGGCTCAGTAGTTGTGGCTCGCGGGCTCTAGAGCGCAGGCTCAGTAGTGTGGTGCACGGGCTTAGTTGCTCCGCGGCATGTCAGATCTTCCTGGACTAGGGAGTGAACCCGCGTCCCCTGCATTGGCAGGTGGATTCTTAACCACTGCGCAGCTTGTTATTCTTGAAATTTGAAGCTCACATTTGAATAACAAGCACCACAAAAAAAATCTGAGTTGTTTTTGTTTTTACTAATGTCTCAGAAAAATACTTACATTCACAAAGAATTCTGCAAAGATTTCTGCAGAACAAGCTCTGCCTTTACATTTTTTTACCAATGAAGAGTCCTAGAGACAGTAATAAAACATTTGATAAATATGTGCTGTTGTATTTTTTGGCAGTCGTGCAAGTTAGAATGAATCTGTTGCAGCCTTGAGTTATTATTGCCACTTTTTATTGCTGCATTAATCACCACACATACTGTGAGAGATTGATGAAGTTAATTGTTTTTATAAACTAGATTAAATGAAGTGCTAATGTGGGGTGACTGGTTTTGGACGTGTGTACTTACGTCAACAGAGAAGTGGACAGGCTCCCTGCAAGCTTTCCGAGACGTGATTATTTCGAACGTCACCTTGATGTTCATCCTCCATTCCTTTTGTAGTGAGTTGTACACTCTTTTTACTGTTAGCCAGTTTATAGAACACACCTGGGATTTATAGTTTTAAGGTTTTTGTGTCTACCAGGTCGAAATGATTCAGAGATTATTTTTAAATGGGCATCTGTATTAGTTTGCTAAGGCTGCTATAACAAAATACCACAGACTGAGTGGTTTCAACAACAGAAATTTATTTTCTCACAGTTCTGGAGGCCAGAAATCCAAGATCAAGGTGCCGGCAGGTGTAGTTTCTCCTGAGGCCTCTCTCCTTGGCTTGCAGATGGCCGCCTTCTCACTGCGTCCTAACGTGGCCTTTCCTCTGAACACGTGCATTCCTGGTGTCTCTTCCTCTTCTGATAAGAGCATCAGTCCTATCAGATTAGGGCCCCACCATAACAGCCTAATTTTAACTTAATTGCCTCTTTAGAGGCCCTGTCTGCAAATCTAGTCAGGTCTGAAGTTCTGGAGATTAGGGCTCCAACCTGTGAATTTAGGGAGATCACAGTTCAGCTCATAACAGCACCTTTAATCAGTTTCTCATGGGCATGGGATAGGGGTGGGATAAATGGGAGAGGAAAAGGAATTTTTAAAAAATTTAGTGGGACAGTTCTTCTAGCCTCCTCTTTTGGCCAAAAACATTCATAATCTTATATTTCAAGAGAGTGAGTAGATAATTATCTTAAATATATTACAGAATTTTATTTGCAGTCTCCATTTCTTAAGGTTTGGCAGGCTACATAACCTGGGAAATCTTGATAAGCCACCTGCAAATGGTATTTTTGTTTTCTTATTTATTTTTTTTTTAATTTGAACCCAAAGTGAGGGAAATCTGTAGGAATCACCCCCAGAAAATTAGCTAAATTCAGAACAGTTAGCCTGAACCTTGGGCCCATGTGAGGCAGGAAGTGACCTGGTGTCTCTTCCTCTTTTTATAAGAGCACCAGTCATACTGGATTAGGGCCCCATCCCTATGGCCTCATTTAACCCAAGACCCCAGCTGAAAGCTGGTGCTCAGAGGCCAAACTCATGGAGAAAGGGTGCAGGAAAAAAACTGTCCAGCAACACAGTGGGGTGGTGGGGAAGCTGGTATGTTTCAGCCTGGCCTCTGGATGGCAAACAAAGGCTCCTGGAGAATTTGAAACTGCAGGCCTGCCTTTACATGGGCAATGAGTTCAGATTTACAGTTTGGACATTCCTGTTCTCAGTTAATGTAAAAAGGATTTCCAGGTTTGACAGAAGCGTGTACAGCAACTCTCCAAAGGGATGCTGCCTGCACCCCACACCCCAGAGGATCCCCACAGATAAAGGCTTACTGAAGACAAGCCCATGGCCCACACTCACCCCAAACAAGAGCCAGAATCAGAGAAAAACGAACAGTGAATGAGACTCCCGAGGACCTCAGATAATAAAATAATTAGATATACAACCATAAGACAAGTATGCCTAAAATGATTAAATACATAAAAGAATTAAAAACACGAGATATGAGTAATGCACTATCAAATAAAGAACAGACAGATTTGAGGGGGGAAGAGTTCTAGAAATGAAAACTAAAAATGATTGGAATAAAAATTGGTCAGGATAAAAGCAGATTTTTGAGAGAATTACTGGACAGGGTTATATTTCCTTCTTAACAAAGTAAATGTCCCCTCCCCACTGAAAAGAAGTGATGGGAGATTCTCGTTCCAAAACCAGACCAGCAGATGCATCATTAAACACGGTCCTTTATTTCACATGCCCTCTGCTTTGCCTTCCTCTGATGGACTGCAACTGGGTACTGCTGGCCGTGCAACAGGCATTGTTAGCTTCCTGAATCCTCCCAGGGAAATTGAAAACTAATAAACCCGAAGTGTATAAGCCTCAGGGTGTTTCACATTCTCCTTCCTGTTCGCAGCATCATAAAGAAACCAGTCCTGGGCTTTCATAATTCAGCAGGGTCCAACGTAATTTGAAACACTGGAGGATGTGGCCTGGCAAGCTGGTTGTACTGTGTGGTCAGAGCAGGGCTGTGGCAGAACATAGAGTGGCTATCCTGAGGAGGGAGGGTGAATACCCTGAGCCCCACACCCAAATGTGGGGCCAATGAGCTCAGTTAATACACTCTACTTTCTATCAAGTGCCAGGAAGCTGCTGAGCACCTCTATCTTCGTCCTTTTGGGCTGCTATAACTGAATACCACAGACTGGGTGGCTTATAAACAACAGACATTCTCACTGTTCTGAAGGCCAGAAGTCCAAGGTCAGGGCACCAGCAGATTCGGTGTCTGGTGATGTCCTGCTTCTTAGTTCACAGACGGCTGTATGCTCTGTCCTCACCTGGCAGAAAGGGTGAGGGAGCTCTCTGGGGTCTCTTTGTAAGGGCACTAATCCCATTCATGAGGGCTCCACCCTCATGACCTAAGCACCTTCCAAAGTCCCCACCTCCAAACAGCATCACTTTGGGAGTTAGGATTCAACAGCCTCTCTTCTCATCTAAACTTTTCCATCTTAGGACGTGGCTCTTATCCCCTTTCTGGAGATGAAGCATTGAGGCTTTGAGTGGCTGACTAATCTAAGACCACATAGCTGAGTACATGGAGGGACTTGCTGACCCTAAAACACGCACAGGCGACTGCCATGTGGGGCTGGCTTTTTGGATATAAGGCTAGCATTTCCATACTTTATCCCATGGAACACTAGAGTCCTGAAGAATGATAACCAGCATTACCTGGGGGAGGAGTTCTGTGGTGAAATACACTTGGGAAAGATGGCACATTATATGCCCCATATAAAGCTTACAATGCACACTAAAGGCAGAAAATCTGTCTTGAGGAAACACATTTAATTTGTTCAACCTCGCATTTCCCACACTTAATAGATCCTAGAATCCCCACTTCTGTTGTCATGTTTTTCTCTTGCAAAACATCATTAACATATTAGCCATTAAGGGAATACAAATCAAACTACAATAAGACACCACTTCACACCCACTAGAATAACTATAAAAAGATAGACAATAACAAGAGTTGGCAAGCATGTGGAGAAATTGGAACCCCTACTGGCTGGAATGTAAACAGTTCCATGGCTTTGGAAAGCATTTGGGGTTCCTTCAAAAGGGTAAATACGGAGTTACCATGTGACCCAGCTATTCCATTCCTACATATGTACCAAGGAAATGAAGGTACATGTCCATGTGTCCACACAAAAACTTGTACATACACAGTTGTTTACATCTGCATTATTCACAGTAGCCAAAAAGTGGAAACAATGCAAATGACCACCACAGATGAATGGATGATAAAATGTGGTCCACCATGCGTGCCGTGGAGTATGATTTAGCCATGAAAACGAGTGAGGTACTGACATGGGCTGTGACATGGATGGACCTTGGAAGCATTATGCTAAGTGAAAAAGCCTGTCACCAAAGACTATGTATTTTATGAATCTGTTTATGTCCAGAAGAGACAGATGCAGGTGACTGGTTGCTAGGAGCTGGGGGAGAGGAGGGATTGGAGAGTGACCGGTGATGGGTTTCTGTTTAGGGTGATGAACATGTTTGAAAAGGATCATGTGCAACTCTGAATACACTCCAAACCAGAGAACTGTACACTCTAAATGGGTGGATTATATTGTATGTGAATTATATGTCACTAAGGCTGTTTTTAAAAACCAAATAAACTTCTGCCAACTCTAGGGTTTCACAGCACAGTTTGGGAAAGGTTGCCACCGGAGTGGACTCTGGCTGTGTGCACAGCAGCTGTCCTGTGTCACCTGTGGCTGTATCGCCCCTTTGAAAGCACCATCGGCATTTGAGAAAATACTACAGGCAGGGATTAAGTGGGGTTTTTTTTTGCATCGAGAAGCTGAGTGTAACCAAAAGCAAGCAGCCACTGTGTCCACACGGTTTATACTCTGGTTGCACTACTGCTCTATCAAGTACTTGAAAGGAGACCAGACAAACAAAGGAGGCTTGGAAGCTTTCTAAGTGGATCTGAAGTAAGAGACAGTGTTGAGTGTCACATCATATTGAATCTCCCTCTGACAGCCTTAACCTCTGCGGTTAATCACTGTCGCCGCCGGCTGATCTGGACTAACCTGGGGCCATGGGACAAACACACACCCTTGAGCTAGTTCCCCTGCCGTCTGGTGGTTCCGTGTCCACACTGATCATTCCCTCTTTGTCTTCACTGCAGTGAAAGCCGGTGGGATGCGAATTGTGCAGAAACACCCGCATGCTGGAGACACCAGAGAAGAGAAGGACAAAGACGACCAGGAGTGGGAAAGCCCCAGGTAGGAGAGTTCTGGCGAACCTTGAGATGTCTCACAAATCACCGTTACTCAGTTAAACGTTAATGTTTGTTCTCTGCTCCATGCTTCTGATAACCCCTGGGCTTCGTGGGCCCTGTGCTGTGTGCTTTTCCTCTCCTGAGCAGTGAGGCGGGGCTTGTGTTCCCAGATGGGAGAAACAGGGCATCGAGAGCACGCCCTCTGCCTGCGTAGATCCGAGCGGGTGCATCTGTCTGTGGGCAGAAGCCCTGAACCTCCACTACCATACTACTAGTTGAATCTCTGGGCTGGGCCTGGCATTCTGTGCAGTGAGGGCAGAGGACTACTGACTGAAATAATGTTTACAAACGTTAGGGCTTTGCCAGTTTCAGCCAAGCAGAATCACTGAGGCCACACCCTTATGAGTGACCGAGTGTCCTTAAACGACATCTCTGCCCCCAGCTTCCCGGGTCCCTGACAGCTCATCTTCCTACAACACAACCATCTCTGTTTACACCTGTCTTCCTTGGTGATTCTGATGTCAAGTTTGGTCCAACGACCTTGATACAAGTCCATTTCCTTCCGCCTTGTAACATACAAACATGCACCACCAATGCCCACCTGTCTGTGAGCTTGTCCATGTAAAGGAAAGTGGACACTAAGCTTTCTGCCTTATAACTCGCCCCCAGACAAGTCTCAGTCGGGGGAAAAGGAAGAGTGGAGGACAGCTAACCTGTGTTTCTGTACTTCATTCCAGCAGTCCTGAATAGCAGGTGGAACGCTCCCTGGGTTACACACGGGAGACTGAAGTCCACAGAGGCCATACGCTTGCCATGCCGAGCAGGAACTAAACCCAAGTCTGGGGTCCAGAGCAGGGCAGGCTTCCATAAGGGTAGCTGCTGACAGCATGCACCCCCTAAGAAGGACGTGCATGTGCTTGGTGATCCCACATGTCTGCTTACATATGTGCTGCACCGTTGGGCATTTTCTATAAAACCTCATGTGATATGACTTACAGGGCAGTCACTGGAGGGGAGGACAAAATTTGAGGTGAAGTTTCTGCGTGATTATTGCCCATTTTAAATCATGAGATCAGCAACGGGAAGGTTCTGCCTAAGTTCTGGTTTTATAAAAGAAGAAGGTGGTTTAAAGAAAATTCTAGAATTTTCTTTCCACTGGCTATCTTCACAAAGCTGTGTTTGGCACGTAACATCAGGAATTCTCCTACAGGTCCATGGTTCTGTATCTGAAAACCTTGGAGCCTAATTTATTTCAGAATTGAGAAATTCTGATGTTTTAGGAGATGAAGCAGGTTTTAGGAGTATAGGACCATACACATTTCATACAGCACCCGTAGTGGGGTCTCGGGCAGCCTAATCTGTGTATGATGTTCGCACCAGCAGAGATGCATTTTAAAAATTTACAGACTTGGATCAGTCCAGGTTAAGTTTTGCCTGCATAAGAGTTGTAACAAAACTTTAGTTCAGTGTGTGAGAATATTCTTGGATTTGGAACCGAATGTAAGAGCATGTGGCCTGTAGTCATTTCCTCCTCTAGGAAACCCAGGATGTCACTTCCCTTCATACCCACTGGTTCCCTAAGAAGGAAGAGAGGATGAGGCAGAGAGCCATGCCTGGAAAAACATCCTGGAAAGTTAATGAAATGTGCTTTTCTGCATGAGCTTAAGTGGAGTAAGGGACAAATAGCTATTTCTCTGCATAACACAGTGTCAGTACAGTGACAGATGATAATTTATTAGCGTGTTTAGAAATAAGGACAGAACAGCCCATTAGTTTTCTTTCTATTGATTTTTTTCTCATGAGGTGAAATACAGCATTTATGGAAGATGTACAATTTAAATATATGTGCTAGAGGATGAACGATTGCACGAGAAAAGAGAGAGCACCCAGCTCTCTAGATTTGATCATCTTATCTACTTTGAAGGGTGGTTGGAATGAAGTGTTTTGAAGCAGGCGGACTACAGGGCAGGGTTTGCACATGACCAAGAGTATGTTTGTTCCCTGCAGTCAAATTGTTGTACTGTGTTCCTCATGGTGTGTTAGCTCTTGTCCTCTGGACTTTGGCTTCTCTCTTTACTGCTATGGGTTAAACCACCGGACACACCATTGACAGAAGGGGTAAGCCCCTGCAGACTCTGAAGCTATTGGCATGTGTTGCCAATACAGTTTCTTCCAAACCCCTACACCAGACCTGGTACTCTGTACAATAGGCCATTTCCATCACCATGCACTCCCCGTTTTTCTGGTGGGCTAATTGACTAGTCATAGTTAATAATGGTCATTGATAATGTTACAGAATGCTGCGAACCTGGCCCTGTTCTAAGTGCTCTGCCCATGTTTATTCATTTGAACTACTTGCAACTGCTCTATTCTCATCCCTCTTTGAGAGCTTGTTCTTGATTATTATCCTCATTCCAGATTACTACTCCCACTTCAATGGCTCAGAGCGGTTAAGTGACTTTTCCAAGGGCACATAGCGAGTGAGTGGCAGAGCCAGCCTTCCAGAGTGGCAGCTGGGTCCGTAGTCCCCTACTCTTAGCCCCTGGGGTGTGTGTACCAACTGAGCACCCGTTTTGTGCTAGGCACTTACTAAGTGCTTCCCATTGGGTTTAGTGCACACACCACCCAAAAGTTGGTATTACTATGCCCATTACACAGATGAAGAAACCAAGGCCCAGTGAGGTTATCTGACCCAATGATATGTAGCCAGTCAATGGTCTGGCCAGGATTCAGTCCTGACCCTGTCTTGACTTGGAAGCCTATGTCCCTAATAGGCTACAGAAGCCCCCTGAACTGACAAAATATTTTTAGGATCAACAGACTGTAAATCCAAATCCCTCTATAAAATAAACTTACTGATTCTGGGGTTGCCCATAACCTATTCCATATTCCTCAAGCCCATAATCCCACCTTTGCAGCCCTACCACCAGTAGATGGCCTAATTCCAGCTTACAACAGGGTTTCAGGGCACTGGGCTGGTTTTACTTTACATGTGGAAAGACCTCTTCACTTCTAGAATTTCTCAGACATTTAATGTTTTACATTAATTTCCCTTGGAAATGTCATGGCATGTGACTTCAACATTCATATTACCCTAATCCTAAAGTTCTATATTTTTTCATGTTTTGATCCAAGTGTTCTCCAGATATGAAAATAAGTGCACAGTCTCAGATGCCAATTTCCTCCTTAGATCTGCATTTGCAAAACTCTTTGCTTTCCTTCCCAGATATTTAAAACTGGCTTTGTATTTACTGACTCATCTCTGGCGGCTTCCTTCCACAATCAGTAGATCAAGTACTGATTACAGAGAAAATGAACAACTGGAGCGTTAAAGAGGTTATTATGTGACCCAAAAAAACCCCCAAACACTTTTACTTGTAATCTTCTTTTGCAAGTCTTTATGTTACTCTTACTCCCCATAATCTGGTAATTTTTCAGATATAATAATAATTTCTTCTGCCACCAAATTGTTTTGAAATGCTCCATTTAAAAAAAGAAAAAATAATAATGTAGCACAAATTTGAAAATGTTTCCCAAGAATTCCATCAAGCTGAGTTCTAGTTACCTGTGGCTCTTCATATCCAGACAGAGTAAGAGACTTCATTGTTTTGAGCTAATACTTTCCTGAGTGGCTGCTAGATACCGTCTCAGAACTGACCCAATCAAGGAAAGCTCTGATCTTCCTCAAAGCCTTCTGTTGAGCATATTAAGATGAAGTGCCCAGTTTCATTATGTAAAAGAGAAATTGCAGCATAGAATGGACTTCAATAGTCAGTAGGATTCACTAAAAAACAGTGTAGTGGTGAACATGTACTGAGGTCCTACCATGAATCGAGCTTGGTAAAAAATAATATTTTAAAAGGTAGGTGACAGGAAGAGTAAAGTAGAAATGGAAGGGTTTGTGTGTGGACTGGGGGTGGGTAGGAAAGGGGTGGAAGGAAGAGGGAAGGGGGGATGGGGCAATAAGGGTAGGAAGGGAGCAGCCCTTCTCTGAGCTCGGCAGTTTGTACAGCTCTGACTCAGGGCTGTGGTGCTGTTTTGTGTTCACATACCCCCAAAATAAGCAAACAATTCCAATCATCCAGAATGTGGGAGAGATCCAAGATGGAATACACACAGTAACAGATGGACCTAATTGTAATACAAAGGCTACTATTACCAACTGAAAGGGGTGGGTGGGAGAGCGACCTAACCTAAGTACAATAATAGTATTTTGGGAAACAGTATTTTGACTGGATACTATAAGGCTAAAGACAAGAAATGCAAAAAACTGTGCATAAATGCTACACTCCAGTTAGTAAATACGTCTTCAGGGGTTTGGGTTAGCAATTCTGAAATTGCTTTATGGGTATATTACAATTGAAGAAATAAGTAAATATCTTGTGGCTAATGAAGAGTCAGATTTCTCACTGTTAGAGAAAGAAGCTTACAAATAGGAAAGGGGGAAGACTAAAATGGCTTTGTGGTGTTTAATTGGAATTGGAGGTATTAGTATGAACTCATAGTTTTAAATGGATGGATGGTTGGATGGATAGTAGATACATACAGACATGTACATACATATATAAATAAATATACATGGGGGAGGATTTGTGTACACACCTGTACTTCCCAGCTGTGTTCACTGACAGGGCATAAAAGAACTGGCACCATGTAGCCATGAGCATCCCTAGGGCCAGGATCTTGGTTTCTAAACACCATTCCCCAATCAAGTGAACTAGGGTGTTTTGGAGAAGTAGTTAATTCCAGGGCCAGGGCTGGAAAAATACCAGATGAGCCTGTAACAACTTGTAGTGCCAGAACATAAGGAAAATTCCAAAAAGGATGGGACATGTCAAAACAACACAGAAGCCAACCTGAAGACACACCTAATGGCAAAGATGGAACAGTTTGTGATAAAATAAATAATGATAGGATTGGAATATAACCCATAGAGTGAAATAGATATCCATGAGTCCATACTGATATAAATAAGTTGAATACATAAATGAGAAGGGACAGCTCTTCTTTATAGAAGAATTCCAATTAATATTGGTATAAGGAAGGCGGGAACTAGAGTATCACCAATAGGCAAGCAGCACAGTGGTTGTCAGCAGGATCCACGGACGGATGCTACGATTAGTGGGCAGAAATTTATGGAGAGACAGGATAATTTTACAGTGTCAGTTTCCTCCAATATATTTGTTAATTGCAAAACAAGGAATGTCTTCACATGGAGACCATGAAAAGGACGCTCTTTCACAGCATAAGCACTGAAATAAGAAGGCAGAGAGTCATCCTGTTGGGCCTCAGACGGGCACCTGCATATCCGTGCCGATCATTTTTGTTGCTCTGTGCACGTATGTGAATGACCGTGAAAGTGCCGCGAGTATTTGTTTCTCATCAAACTCTCACCTGCTTTTAGCCGTCACTGATAACTCCTGCCTGAAACAGTTATTACCAGATGCAGGCTCTGTTGCTATGGGGCTGCCGTCACAAATACCGCACACTGGGTGGCTTAAAATAACTGAACTGTATGGTCTCACAGATCTGGAGACTGGAAGTCCAGGATCCAGGTGTCCCCAGGATTGGCTCCTTCACTGGCAATCTTTGGCATCCCTTGCCTTGTAGATGTAGCACCTTGATCTCTGTCTTCACATGGTCTTCTCCCTGTGTCACTTCACCTTCCCTCTGTATATGTCTGTCTCTGTGTCCAAATTTCCCCTTTTTGTAAGGACATCAGTCATATTTGATTAGGACCCACCCTAAAAGCTTCATTTCAACTCAGTTACTTCTGTAAGACCCTATTTCCATAAAAGATTAAATTCTGAGGCACTGGGGGTAAGGATTTCATATATTTGGGGGCGGGGAACAATTCAGTGCCTAACGAATGTCAAATAGTAATCTATGGCCATTTTTAATGGTTCTCTCAGTTAAAGTTAATTCTGAAGATAAGAAACAGAAAATTGAAAATGCTGAAGTTAAAAGATGGCACAGCCCGTATGCCTGGGAATTTTTATCTAAGCCATTATCTGCGTGTTTGAACTTGAACTAAACCATGTGGCTTGCGAGCCAATTTCAACATCATCCTTACTTTGCAACAATATCATCTTTCATATCCAAGCTAGTTGTCAGCTGCCTTTTAAAAGGGATGTACCTTTCTCCCTATGATGTGTGGAGATACCATTGGACTAGGAGTGCTGAGTGCCAGCCAGCTCCCGCTGCTTGGATGGCCTGTGTCGGCAGGCAGGACCCATGACGTGGCAGCAACAGTTGACCCGGGTGCTGGAGCGCCGTGGGCCACAGACCCCTGCCCTCGGCCAAAGGCAGAGTCTCGATGTGGTGGGGACATTGAGTGACATGGGATGTCCTTGTGAGGGGGGTAGCTGGTGTCACCTGCTTGTGGTACAGCAAGATCCTCAGAATAGAAAGCACAGGAGGAGGGATGTCATAGCAGCGTGAAATAGTGATGGACGGCCCTGTCTGCCTTGGTGAGGAAAACGGGGAGAGTCTAGTCGCTGTTCGGCAGCTCTCACTGTTAGGTTTGCCCACGTAGGGGCTGGATGTTTGAGATGAAGGTTTCAGCAGGACCTGCCCTCTCTGAAAGCAGTAGGGAAGGATCTGTTCCAGACCTGTCCCCTGGTTCCTTGGCTGGTGGTAACTTAACTCCAGTGTTCACATGGCATTCTTGCTGTGTGCATGTCTGTGTCCAATGTCCCCTTTTCATAAGGATGCCAGTCATATGGGATCAGGACCCACCCTAATGACCTCACCTTAACTAATTATGCAACAACTCTATTTCCAAATAAGGTCACATTCTGAGGTACTGGAAGTTAGGGCTTTAACATAAGAAACTTGGGTGAAGGGTGGGGACACAATTCAAGCCATAACAAGCAGGCAGCGCCTCAATGCCACGAGGCATCGGTGGGTGGTGCCCAGCTCCAGTGACATCCCAACAGCAATGGTGGCTCGATAACTTGTGAACCGTGAGACCTACGTGGCAAGTGACTCTTGCTTCTGTGCGATCCGTTATGGTTGCCCAGGCTGAGCACTGCAGCAGCCTGCCTTCCCGTCCAGGTGGATGCCTTGTACCAGGGGTGTGGCCCCAAACTTTGATCATGCACTCCATCAATTTAAAAAAAACGCTTTTTGCCTGCACCCTCCATATGTATATATTCATTTTTTAATTATACATGCATATTTTGCTACCATTATATACATTGTAAAAGGTATACAAAATGGATATTAATGTATTAGATCAAGGTGAAATAAGCAATATTGTACATGTCTTGCTAACCATTATGACTTTTTATTATCATTAGCTAACATCTGAAGGTCCAAATACCCTCGAGGTAGTATTTCTTATTAATGATTCCAATGTAAATCTAAATTTCTAATGTCTTTCCTGGTGATTTCAGGTTTTATGGAGAAGGGTGGCTTCCTGTCACGTCTGATTAGATCTTCGGTGTTTGTAATGTGGTTCATGAAATACCTGTGCCAGGGCAAGAAGCGAGAGCTCTTCTCTTTTATTATTGTTCACTTGTGCTTGTATTGGTGTTAACTTCAGCCTCTGGAGGATTTTTTTTGCAGGAATCTTTTGAAGCCACATGTTCATTTTGTCACAGTTTGTTTAAATTCATTCACTATACATTTGAGCACAGATCTAGGTGCTTGGGATATATCAGAGATAGAACTAGAGAATTTAATTCATTAGCCCATTAACCAGACAGTGTCCTATATATGTGGCAAGACATAGGAAGCAAAGGAAGGGGCGCAGGGACCTGTGGGTGGTGACCCCCCTCCTTCCTCCAAAGCCTTAAGGGCCATGAGGCTGGGTGATGGACAGTCAGCCTGCAGACTGTAGTAAATAGTGGTAAAGCTTAGTTCGTTGTGTTTTGGTTCTTTGCGTAAAAGATAAATGCAAATAGAAAAATTTGCACGTTTATCTCACTTTCCCAGTGACGCCGTGGCCTTCTGAAGCGCAAGGACTGCCTTCCTCTCTGATTGATTGGTGGTAGCTCCAATACCAGTTCTGTGGTTGTATGTAGTATAAATTAAACGTGTCTTCCAAAACCTGTGGCTATCTGTATTTTAGTATGATCAATAGCAGTGCAACTGTGTATATTAAGAAGTTTTGCCCAGAATTGTCCAGTGAACACAGAGCAGCTGGTGTGGGACGCAGATAATTTGTGTCCCAGGAGTCATGGGCAACGGCGTTGACAGGAACTCGGTGTCTGAGCTCCCCTTTCACGTAGATGGGCCCCAAGGAAGACTGGGGTCTGGCAGGTAGTGAATCAAAACCTCACCGTGCCACAGAGGGAGGAAGAATATGGGCATCCCTGTGTTACGGGAGCCTGGCTGGACTCCACCAGGGTGAGGATGAGAAGGAAAGTACGGAAGGCTCGGCTGCCCTCCAGCGCCTGGTGCTGTTGGTCATGGGCTCAGAGGCAGTATTCGCTCAACATCGGGTTCTGTAACGGATGCGGAAATGGGGTGTGATTGATGAGCTTCAGAGCATCCCGTTCCCGGTTCCTCCCCCTCCACAGACGTCCAGCCTCCTTATGAGACTGCCACGCTCCCCGCTACCTTTTATCAGATAGAAAGAAGGAAGAGAGGAAATGGAGCAATCAGTTTTCCTCTCCAGGCACAGCCCTGTTCATCTGTACTGGAGTCGGCCTCTTGGAACAGATAACTCTTTCGTGTTCACGGTGTTCCTCAAAGGGTTGTGCTGTTGATCAGGAAGTTGTTTCCTTATTACATAAACATAGAAACTGAATTTAAATCAACTCTCCAGCAGTTGGATTTTACAGGATGCAATATGTAAGAAGAACTACATGGAATAATGCTGCATAGAAGAATTACTGCATAGAAACAAGAGCCCGTTACTGAGTTTATTACATTACAATTACTATTCCTGAAATTTTCAAACCCTCTATTTAAATAAACTCCCTTGACTTAAACTGGGTCAGAATGCATAGCGCTCAGAAAATACTTAGTGAATCAGTAATAATTAGCTTAGAATTTGATCCTTTAGAGGTATGTTGTTAATTAACTTATTAACTTGATTACTTCTTATTTTCCGGCTGGTGAAAGAGGTGAGCTAGGTAAGGCCAGTGTTGAGGATGAAAATTCTTCATCCTCGTGGGCACATTCTGTTGAGCCCTCAGCTCGCTCTAGGGAAGATGTTGACTTTGATTTCTAGTTGTGCACATCCTTAGGGGCAGAGATATACTCATTAATGTGGACTAGAGTCATGAGGATGGTATTATACTCAAGAAATCCTCACAGAATCATTGGATTTAGAGCTGGACATACCTGAGAGGTCACCTAATCCAGGTGTTCCCAGGTGGAGCTCTTGAGAAGTAAGATGGCAGATTTCACTCAAGATCTGGAAGGGTCTAGATACCACAAGCAAAACACCTATTAGGTAGAGATCAACAGAGATTTTTACGTTAAAAAGAAGCCCTTGCCCACTTATGGGTATATATCCAAAAGAATTGAAAGCAATGTCTCCAAGAGTTATTTGCACACCCATGTTTATGGCAGCATTATTTACAACAGCCAACAGGTGGAAGCAACCCAAACGTCCATTGATGGATGTATGGATAAACACAATGCTTGCGGTGTATACATACAGTGGAATACCATGCAGCCTTAGAAAGGAAGGAAATCCTGTCACTGCTACTACGTGGATGAACCTTATGCTAAGTGAAATAAGCGAGTCACAAAAGGACAAATATTATATGATTCTACTTATACACATACATATACTTAACACTACTGAACTGTACACTTTAAAATGGTTATGATGCTAAATTTTATGATACGCATTTTTTACCACAATAAAAAAAAATTTTTTTTAAGAAACAAAAGAAGCCCTGCTGCTGAGAAAAGTAGTTTCTGGCTCCTCAAAAGGCAAACATGGCATTACCATGAGCCCCAGCAGGTCTGCTCCCAGGTGCGTATCTAAGAGAACTGAATACAGAAGTTCATACAAAAACTTGTACGTGAGTTTATCACATCGTTATTCACAACAGCCAAAAAGTGGAAACAACCAAACACTGCCATATACACCATATGGTGTACCCATACAGTGCAATAGTGTTCAGCCATTAAAAAATGGAGCGCGGATGCATGTTACGACATTGGATGAACCTTGGAAACATGATGCTAAGTGTAAGAAGCCAGACACAAAAGACCACACATGATATGATGTCATGTATGTGACATGTCCAGAATAAGCGAATCCAAAGAGAAGATTACATACAGCATTACATGCAGATTACATATAGCAGATTCCTGGTTGCCAAGGAGCTGGGCAGAATAGGGAGTGACTGCTTACTGGGTCTGGGCTTTTGTTTTGGGAGGGAAGTATTCTGAAATTAGATAGAGGTGATGGTTGTATAACAAAGTCAATGTTCAAAGAGCCACCAAATTATATTTTTAAGTGGTTAAAATGGTGAATTTTATGATGTGTGAATGTTACCTCAGGTTAAAGAAAAAAAAAAAGAAGTCCTCAGGCACAAAAGGTTGGGAACCATGGCTGTAATCCAGCCCCTGCATTTTCATAGCTGGGGAAGCAGATGCACACTGAAATGACTTTCTGGAGGGCCATGGCTGCAGTACTCGAGGACAGCAGGACAACTCGGGGAGGTGAGGAGAGAGACATTAGTTGGATGCCATCCACTGCCAACAGCAGATGACCCCAGCGCAGATGGGCCCAGGCATCAGGGACATGCGCTGTCTCCCATGCAGAAGGCCCAGAGTAGGTCTGGCTGCAGGGGAGGGAGGTGGGTCTTTCTTCCAGGACGGCCCTGCCCCACTGGTGTCTCTGGCTGGTCCTGCAGCAGCTTTCTCCGGTGGTGGGTTAGCCACAGCAGGTCCCGTCTTCACATACCGATGTATGGTACCCAGAGGAGGAAACAGGCATCTCTTCTTGCATCCTTTTTAGGAGCAAGAAAAGCTTTACCAGAAGCCCCCGAGCAAATTCATTGGCCAGAACTGGGTCCCGGGACTCTTCCTAACTCGTACCCTGTGGTTTGCAGTAACGTGCATATTGTGGATGTCGAAAAGTCAGGCGCAAAGACCAGTACCCTGGGTCATGCGTGTCGTCCATGGAGGGTTCCTGGAGCTGGGGGAGGGGTGTGGGAGGGGGATTTGACAGGCCCCAGGTCTACACAGGAGAGGAGGGAAGTCCAGGGAGGGCAGTGGAAGCACAGGTCGGAACCTCAGCCTACAGCCTAGGGAACAAGGTTTGGGAACCGTAGGGTCTCAATTCAGAGCAGGGTCTGAATTAAGAGCTGGCACCTAGCCAACGCTACAGAAAGGTTCCCCTCCCAAGGGCACTCACAGACTCCCCACAGAGTGCTTGTTTGAACCCATACCCATTTAGGATGAAAAACAGGGATTTGTGAGTTAGGCCAAATCCTCTTAAAGGTTATTCCCTGTTGACACCATCAAAACTGACCAAAGACCACTGGTTCAGTTTCTAGAATTGCACCGTGCCCAGTTCTTCTCCATCTTTATGGGACAAAGCGTTTTTGCGCCTCAGTGTTTTTCCACATGGCAGTCTTTAGTGATTTCCCAGGGTGCACACCTCCATGTCCCCCCTGCTCGAGGCTTTTCATTTACTCCCCCCGCCTCTGTAAGCACCTACTGTGTGCTGGCCCCATGCTCTACAGCTGGGACATGTTAGTGAACAAAACGAAACCCCTCTTCTCACAGAGCTTACGATCAGGTGTGGGCACCAGATTCACAGGTAGGCAATTGGATATATGTGTGGCAAGTAGTGGGAAGGTTCTTCATCTCCTAGGAGAACTACACAGGGAGGAAGCCAGCCGAATGTTCTTCACCTCTGTTAATACAGCCAAGGCCCCTGGGAATGAGGTGGCCTGAGGCAGTCACGGGAGGGGGTGGGGTAGAGAGGAAATGAGGACAGCTGCTGGTGCCACTGTCCTAGGACACAGCTGTCAGTGACCTCCTGAGCCCACGAGTGTCACACATTAGCTGATCACCCGGATCACTGACCACTTTTGCTCCACCGTTGACATCTCTTTTCTGCAAAGGTGAGTTTTCTGCTAAGGGGAAGCGAGAATAGGACCTTGGTGGAAATGGCTTCAAGAATAGTGGTCAAGCCTGAGGCTAAGGATTTTGCAAATAGAGTACAATCATTATGGGCTGGTTGGTCTGCTGGTGGGAGATGGTTGGCAGCTGCTTCCCGGGCGCTCGAGGTGGTGAGCAGAGCCTGGTGAGGGCACCCCAGAGCACTAGAGAAGGCTGTGCCCATGGGCCCCCATGAATTTGTCCAGAAGTTGGACTGCTTCCACTAACTTTTTATTCTGGTTAACTTTGAACTTATATAAGTCAAGACTTAAAGATGAAAACTGCGGGGGTGGGGGTGGGGGGGTGAAGGTTCTAAATGACATCTGTTACGTGTTCCTTTGTAGCCGCGTCCCTCAGTGTGATGATAATGAGATTTAGAGCATCTTCGGCCAGGCTAACTAAATTTAGAGAAGTAATTGCTGTTTACCCTTTTGGGTGGCGTCATGGGAAGCATGAAAATGAAGGGACCGAAAGCCAAGATGACAGAGTAGGAACAGCCAAGTTGTGGTTTGGGTGAAGATAGCAGTCGAGGATAATGTTTAAGTTTGATTATAGGAGCGCTAATTCGTTCCCTTTCTTTAACAACATTCCTTCCTACGGAAGAGCTTGACCTTTGCAGCTAAAGTTAACTTTGCCACACGTGGATTTAGTAGAAAGCTGACCAGATGGAGTAGTTTTGTCAGTTGTTTTGTTTATTTGTTTTTTTAACTTAAATGCAGTTGATATACAGCGTTGTGTTAATTTCTGCTGTGCAGCAAAGTGAAAAGTGTCATTGGACTTTTGGCTGCGTTGAGTGTTCGTTGCTACACTCAGGTACGGGCTCTAGGCACGCAGACTCAGTAGTTGTGGCGATTTGTGGCATGTGGGCTCTTCCTGGATCAGGGATCAAACCTGCATCCCCTACGTTAGCAGGCAGATTCTTAACTACTGCGCCACCAGGAAAGTCCCTGTCATTGGACTTTTGATAGTGATTGCGTTGAATCTGTGGATGACTTAGGGTAGTAGGAACATCTTAACAATATTAATTCATCCAATCCATGAACACAGGGTATCTTTCTATTATTTATGTCTTCTTCCATTTCTTTCATCAATATTTTATAGTTTTCAGTGCACAGATCTTCTACCTACTTGGTTAAAGTTATGCCTAAGTATTTTATTATTTTCAATTCTATTGCAAATGGGATTGTTTCTTTTATTTCTTTTTCAGATAGTTCACTGTTATTGTATAAAAATGTAGCTGATTTCTGGGTGTGAGGGTTTTGTATCCTGCATCTTTACTGAATTACTTTATAAGTTCTAATCGTTTCTTGGTGGAGCCTTTAGGATTCACTAAGATCATATCTCTAAGCTGTTTCACTTCTTCCTTTCTGATTTAGATGCCTGTTATTTCTTTCTCTGGCCTAATTGTTCAGGCTAGGACTTCCAGCCTATGTTGAACAGAGGTTTTGAGAATGGGTGTCCTTGCCTTGTTCCTGATCTTTGTGGGAAAGTTTTCAGCTTTTCATCATTGAGTATAATATTAGTTGTGGGTTTGTCCCAAAGATCTGTGTCTTCTGTCTGTACAAACATGCAAGCATACACACACACACACACACACACGCACACACACACGCACACACGCACGCGCGCGCGCGCACACACACACACTGTTGCTGAATGACTGGTTAGCTGACAAGGTAAAACTCACTTGCACCTCACCTGGGAATCTTGCCAAAATGCCCTGGTCTGGGGTGGGGCCTGAGACTGCATTTCTCCTCGGTTCCGGGGGTGAGGCTTGGGGCTTGGTGGGGTGCAGCGAGGGGAGGTGGCCTTGGTACTGCATGTTCCCACCACACTTTGAGCAGTGAGACTCCATCCCATACTCTCTAATGCTAACAAAGTCCGTGTGCTTTTCAGAAATGTATCGACACTATGTAAAAGGTAGAAAATGTTATATGAATAATTTACCTTTTAGCTGTTCGTTAGTAATTATAACTTCCTAATTAACCAACATATTTATAAGTACTCCAGAAAGAAGGAGGCAGACACTGTGAGAACTGTCCGTTGAGCAGGATTGAACCTTTTTTCTATGGGACTTGAATCTTTTGAGAAAGTATCTTATCACTCAGCTGGTTGAGCTTATGATTGTGTCTCATCTTAATCGGGCCTCGGGGAATGAGAAGTTTAGATTGTCCCAGCTATCAAACAAGCAATTCAGCATCCTTCAGAAGTCTAATAGCCAAATAATGACAAATCCAAGCCACTGATAGACTAGGTGCTTTATATACTTAGTCTTATTATGTCTTCCCAGTCTGCAAGGAAGGTGGTGGATGCTTATTTTATGAGTGAGGAAATTTGCTCAGAAAGGCTAATGACATGCCCAAGGTCATTCTGATAGGAACTGATGGAAGTAGGATTTGAACCCAAATCTATGATTCCAAACACACGCAGCTATATTTAAAATGGATAACCAACAAGGACCTACTGGATAGCACAGGGAACTCTGCTCAATATTATGTAACCATCTAAATGGGAAAAGAATTTGAAAAAGAATAGATACGTGTATATGTATAACTGAATCACTTCGCTGTACGTCTGAAATTATCACAACATTGTTAATCAACTATACTCCAATGTAAAACAAAAAAGTTTTTAAAAAATGTCCTTTTTTAAAAAAAAAATGTCCTTTACTATTATTAAAAGCAACAACAGAGACTTGCTGCTCTGCTGCCTGGCCCTTGTATTCTGGTGACCAACCCTCTTTTCACAAGGAGTTGGAGAGAAATTATTGAAAAGAGAGCCTAAAACTCTACTTAGAGTTTTAAAGTCCGGAGATCTATTTTCAGCGCTAGGATTGTATTAATAGATACCGGTTTCCAGCTAAGCTCATTTAAGATGGAAGAGATTCTGTGATTTTCCTTCCACCCCAGTTGTCAACAGGCTTTGCTGTTCCACAGGGCTCTGCTGAAGGAGCCCTACAGTGACCCGGGCCCCTCCCACCAGGGCACGTTCCCCCACCCCACCCCACCCCAGACACGCCCCCTCGGCCTGAGTGACGTCAGCTGCTGCTCCAGCCGGAGCCCCAGAGCCCGGAAAACGACCATCCCCTTAGGAAGCGCCAGCCCCGAGTATGGGGGACACGGGGCCCAAGACTCGATTTAAGAAGCTCTGAGGTCCCCAAAGTCGGCTGCAAGGAAAGGAAATCAGAGCAGGAAAGTGCAAATAAGAGGAAGTTGGCAGCAAGGTAAAACCGATGCCTCACGGCTACTACTAAATTGTTACGACTTTAAGCG
>NW_021703768.1:9880008-9939528 GCF_005190385.1 Monodon monoceros | reverse complement strand
TGGTGTCACATGGACCCAAGACAAATACTGCTAAAGAATAGAAGTGTCTGTTTTCATTTTGCCAGAGATTCCAAATGTGATTATATGTAAACAAATGCAAACCCTTCCCACCTTCAGCAAGGGTGAAGGGTGGATTTCTACGAGAAGTGCCTTTGTTGCCTTTGTTGGGTCAGAGAGGAGCCTTAAGGGGAGGGAGGCTCAGGTCAGCAGGGTCGATGTGTTGCAGGAAAGAGAGCGGAGTGGAGCGCAAAAGGATGGTCACATCCCAGGTCTCAGGTGAGTCCCTGGGACAGCTGCCGAGTGTGGGTTCTTGGCTTCACGCAGGAAAGAATTCAAGAGTGTGCCATAGTAAAGTGAAAGAAGGTTTATGCAGGGAGATGCACACTCCATAGACAGAGTGTGGGCCATCTCAGAAGGCAAGAGGCGCGGGGATAACGGGGTTGTCAGTTTTTATAGGGGTGGGTAATTTCATAGGCTAATGAGCGGGAGAATTATTCCAGCTATTTTGGGGAAGGGGTGGGGATTTCCAGGAATTGGGCCAACACCCACTTTTTGACCTTTATGGTCAGCCTTGGAACTGTCATGGCACCCGTGGTGTGTCATTTAGCATGTTGATGTGCTACAATGAAGCGTACACTGAGGCTCAAGGTCTAGTGGAAGTCAGCTCGTCCACCATCTTGGACCTAGTTGGTTCTAACTAATTTATGTCATGTCCTCAACGGATGTCATTCTTTTAAAGTTTGTGCCCTGCCCCCTCCTGTCTCATATTGACCCCCTCCTCTCCTCCAGGGAAGATGAGGACATTCTACCCCGAGCATCTCTGGGCATTCAGAGCTTATGGCTTCGTGCCCAGATGGCTATCGTCCTGGATGAGAGGCACTGAAAACCCAGGCCTGGGGGTGAACACAAGGGCTCCTTAGGGGGACACAGAACCAGAAAAGAGAAATGTTTCTCCTTGAAGCGTGAGCTTGACCCACTCAGGCCTTTCATCTGTTAGTTTATCTGTTGGTCTTCTCAGCTTCCTTTTTAATCCTAGACCACCCTTATGACCATGAAATCAAGCAACTTAGGTACACGTCATCCTCAAGAACCAGCTTTCCGTGTCTGCCTGAAGTGTGCGTAAAGCAGCTTGGCCTGGGAAAGGCCCAGGCTGGGGGACAGAGCCGGCTCCATGAGTCCTGGCCCGTGGCCCCTGGGTGGTCCCAGGTAGAGTGCTAACCTTTGGGGCCTGTCCCCTCATCTGTAGCACAAGATCTGTAGACCAGTCTACTTCCCTTACAGAACTTCTATAGTGAAAACAGAATGAGGGCAATGGATATCTGCACGCTTTGAAGAGAGCTAACAGCACAGCATGAATTGACAACAGTCTCACCTGGTTACGGCGATTCTGCTGTGTGGCGGGCACTCCCCTAGACTCAGGAGGAGATGAGAAAACATAAGTTTGTCCTCCAGAAACTTGGGGAGACGGCTCAGTCCTCACTGAGCTCCTCTGCATTTCTTCGGTGGTAGAGTAGTTCCTGGTAGGTGTTTATAAACCATGTCAGGCTTAAGCAGGATGAAACATGCTGTGTTCTTAAGTCTTTTTAAAGGTTTTACTAAAAATTATTGTATGACATTTTTAGGGTAGCACAGGTGAAATGGACTCTGTGCTCAATGGCTCATTAAGCAAATCTCTCAGGTTTACTTTTGTGCTATATGTGTCTTTCTGCAGCCGAATGATGCACCATTTGTATTTTAGCATTTCTTCAATAATCTTCCAAATGGACGCCTGGCAGATGCACTCGATGGCACCCAGGCCCCTTAAGATGCAGGGCAAGATGGACGAGCCTCCTTTTCTTATATCCTGTCAACACTGCAGGTGTCATGACTCAGCATAATGAGGATGAAGATAATGACATATAATAAAATGTAGAGCCAACTCAGACCAAGATTTTTAATAAGGCAGGAGCTTGGTTCCACACATTTCTTCTTTTGCTTTAGTATCTGGCCCAGAACCTGCAAAATGACCTCTCCTCGCAAAGTGCCGTGTGGTAATTAGTGACTGTAGCACGCTGTCTTTTCCTTTACTAAAAATGCCCCAAACTGTTTTGTTTTCTCCCTTGCCTGGGTATTCTTAATGATCGTTCCTATATGTGCCTCTGTTTCTCATCTGTTATTTCTCCCCAAGTGTCCCAAGGAAGTGGGCTTAACAATAGGCATGTTAGGATGAGCCCGAGGAGGTTAGTATTGTTTCCACAGCTCTGCAGCCACTGCATTGTTCTTACAAAGCATCAAGGTGGAATAGAATGACTCACCTGGAAGACCTCAGTTGGGCCAGCTGTATCACTACCTCATGCAACTCAAATTATATTTATAGGATAGATACACACACACACACACACACACACACACACACACACGGGGAATTGAATTAATTTCCATGGTTTTTTACATTCATCTATTTTTTATCTAACGGGTTATGTTTGTTAAGTCTTTATTGGATTTGTTACAATGTTGCTTCTGTTTTGGGTTTTTTTTTTTTTTTTGGTTTTTTGGGCATGAGGCATGTGAGATCTTAGCTCCCTGACCAGAAATTGAACCCATACCCTTTGCATTGGAAGGCGAAGTCTTAACCACTGGACCACCAGGGAAGTCCCTCTAATGCACTATTAATAGGGTATCTTCCCCCTTCTATCAGCTTAAAAGTTTGTTTTCGTAAGTACTGTTTTGGAAGGAGGAAACGGTTCCCTTTTTTTCTTTCGTAAACTGCTTACTCTTTAGAGGAGAGCATGATAGCAAGAAGGTGAGGCCGCAGATATGTAAGGCATGTCTGTCTGTATTTCTTTGGCGTTGACATTTCACCAAGGGACGTGGCTCTGAAGGATGGCTGTCCCTTCTCATGGCCAGGACTTTGCGGCTGCAGCGGCCAGGAGCATAAAGACGTGTAAAGAGGATTTTTCGGTACCTCGAACACTGAATGTCTTTCTGTGCAGCTTCTTTGATTGATATTCTGTGGGCTCCTTCCTAACTGCGTCCCTTAAAGGGTGGTCGGGAATAGCGATTTCCAGAAAGACTCTGTGTGAGGGTCCGTTGCTGGGTGGTGGGTGTGAGCTGGGAGGACCTCACTGTCAGTGGCTAAGCATCTTCATTTAGATGCCAACGTTTCCCCCCAGATGGTTTTCCTTAGGATGACCGGGACATTCCGGGGCATCTGGACCTGGCGCGGGTCGGGAGGGGTGGGTGGCAGCTGGCAGCTGCCTCCCATGCCACAGGGACAAGGTTTCGTTAGCAGCTGCTTGTAGGAGGGGTGGAGGGGTAGAGATGAGATTTCTTCTGGCTGCTCACAATGTCTAGTCCAATGGGAGTTCGCTTGGCACCGTTAATGTGTTCCTGAGAAATTCATCATAAATCAGTTTCCCCAATCAAATGTTCATTTCTTCCTGACATAATTTCAGAGTTTATTTACCCTTGTTTTCCCACTGAGTCTCCATTGATGGCACTCACTTTCTGCTTCTCCTCCTCACGTCCTGTTCACCTCTGAAAACTGTAAATGATCGGTGAGCAACCCTGGGACGCCGCGCTTCCTAAAATCGGCCACAGCTGTTAGAGGAAAAGGGGCTACGCGGCTGTGAGCTGCCCGCCGAGCTGAGTGCTGTGGGAATTATAAACGCGTCCCCATTGATCCTTGCATCTCTGCCGGCGAAATTAAAAAACGGTGTTCATCTTTGCCAAATCCAGGCGTGCCGTATCATCAAGAGGCTTCTTGTCAGGTCCAATTTGGGATCATCAAATTAATTGTTACATGTGACAAGCTGACATGTAAAGAAAGTGATAAATGCCTTGGTGCAGCCTCCCTGTGAATATTCCACGGTGAGGTTTCATGGCCCCGGGGCCCGGATGATGGATGAGGCAGGAGAGCTCCCCTTGCTCCAGTGGCTACTCATCTCTCTCCACGGCATCAGGAAAATGCCCCCGTTGGCCTAAAAACCCTCATTAACCCGCGCCTTTCCCAAACTGTGTTAATTCTTCGCCTTCGTCTTTTGCTTCCTCCCCAGGTAAACTCTTGTGAATCGCTTTTCAGGGGGGCTCTTCACTCCCTAGAAGTGACCCAGCAACTATGTTATGAGACCCCTGGCGGGGTCCTCAGGATCTGCCTGTTAAGTGGCCCAAAGGACAGGCAGATGACTGCCACTCGCCTGGGTTTCTCCAGGTTGGAGGATGCTGCTGTGAGAACCCGCAGGGGCAGGCTGCTACTGATGTCCCTTGGGGAGGGGGCGGGGCACGGCCCTTAGACTCAGCTACCTGAGTGACACCTGCAGGTGGGCGGACGCATCAGCGGCCTGGGAAGTTACTCCCCAAGTTCTTTAGCGCCATTCCCATCATGTCACGAATACTCTGTAGTACCAGATGCAGCAACATCCCTCCAAGGAGCAAACCCAGGGCATCAGGCTACAACATCTAAAGCTCTGCAGCATTCCATCTGTGGGTGGGTCCTCCCTTCTCTCGCCTCTAAAAGTAGCAGCTCAGCAACTGTATTTCCCTCCACGGTGGGTGCTGGGAAGTTTACAGCCACATTTGAGGCTCAAACCATAGGAAGGACCTACATAGGAAATCCCTACTTTCCTAAGAGGAGAGCCTACACTCTGCCCATCTATGTTTCCTCGTTTTTCAAATGCTTTTGAATTTTTTCCTGTATATTTTTCCCGATTTTGTTTTTGTTTACTCCTTGTAATACAGGTTTTCTCACCATAAGAGGTATGAAATGCAGTTATCAAAATAGTACTTTAAACTATGCTATACTTATTTAGAGGTTTAACCACAAGATTTCATGATCACTGCTATCACTTTGTAGTGGTGATGAATGTAAACTGTAGTTTGAGGTATCTGCAACAGCAGGAGCGTGACATAAGAGTTACAGGTTCGGCTGATACTACCGTGGCTTGTTGCCTGAGTTCGTAACAAAAGAGAATGAAGGGCTTCCCTGGTGGCACAGTGGTTGAGAGTCTGCCTGCCGATGCCGGGGACACGGGTTCATGCCCCGGTCCGGGAGGATCCCACATGCCGCGGAGCAGCTGGGCCCGTGAGCCATGGCCGCTGAGCCTGCGCGTCCGGAGCCTGTGCTCCGCAACGGGAGAGGCCACAACAGTGAGAGGCCCGCGTACCACAAAAAAAAAAAAAAGAGAATGAAAATAAAGATACAGGGTTTGGGTTTTGTTTGTTTTTCCCCTAGCCCTAGTTCATGGGGGCCCTGATTTTTAGTTCTGGGACCCTTGGGTTAAGAACCCTTGTCCTCTTCGAGCCATATTGTATCAAAACATATATGTCTAAACTTGTATGACAGGTTTCCTCTAATTTTCCATCACATCAGACAACTTTTCAAAGGTCTAGATTCCGGCATGATTTTCAGGGTCCTACACCCCACATGTACCTTCATTCAGTGTGGGAAGGGCCCCCACCTTAGTGTAAGTGATTGGACAGCAAGTCTGCATCCCTGCCGGCCCTAAGCACCTTCTCCATTTTCAAATATAACAAAAACACCCCCAGGCAGACTGACGAGACTTCCTCTCACACCGTGCATGTTCCCTCAGCTCAGCCCTCAGACGCCTCTGTGCTGTTTGCCCTTCAGCGTCCAATCCAGAACCTGCGTGCCTTCCTGCCCTTGGTCCTCACCTCGGGTGTGGGGTGGGTGCCGACTGCTTGCCCAGCTCTGTGGTTCCTCAGGGTGCACCAAGCCTGCCCATGGTTGCAGGATTAGCATCCCGGGGAGGTCTAGCCTCCTCTCGACCTCTGCAGTGGAAAGGAGTTAGGGGCAGAAAATTTGGGTGTCAGTCTCAGCTTTGTGACCTGCTGCCTGCGTGGTGGTAGGAATATTTCGTAATTCTTAGAACCTGGGCTTTTGGGGGTATAAAATGGGGGTAAAATAATAACCCCTTGCAGGGTGAAAAGACACCAGCTTTGTACAAGATACTGCTCATCGGGAAGCCAAGGGCTTCCTCAACCAGGGCTTCAGGGCTTCTTTACAGACCGCACGCTCGCCCGGCGCTGGTCCACAACTTCCCACTGTGCCACGTCGGTCTCTGGAGCCCCTGCTCTTTGTAACCTGTCTTTGAAGGCCCTACCCAGCGTCACTCCATCCAACCTTCGCTGCAGATCTCAGGTCCCACACTTTTCCATGAATCCAGGCCTGAGCAGAGAGCACACAGTGCCCAGCCCTCCTCCACACTTGCGCACTGCCGCACCTCCCATCTGGAAGGTTCTCTCAGCTCACCTCAAGGCCCCCCATAAGCTGCTCCCACCTTCCTGCAGCCCTCGGGGACTTCTCCCCTCTGCATTCCTTCTACACGTGCAGCTGCATGTGCCCCTGTATCACTTTGCTGGGGCTGCCGAACAAAGTGCCACGGACTGGGCGGCATAGACCATGGAAATGTGTTTTCCCACAATTCTGGGAGCCGGAAGTCCAAGGTCAAGGTGTCGTCAGGGTGGATTTCTGAGGCCTCTTTCCTGGCCTTGTAGACAGCCATCTTCTCCTATGTCTTCACATGATCTTCCCTCTGTGTTCGAATTCTCTCTCCTTGTGGACACACCAGTCATACTGGATTAGGGCACACCCACCCTAATCACCGCATTTTAATTTAATGACCTCTTTAGGACCCTGTCTCCAAATAAGGTCACATTCTGAGGTGCTGGGGGTTAGGACTTCAACATAGGAGTTTGGGGGACACAGTTCAGCCCGTAACAGCCCCTCACTTAGCACAGGGTCACCACCTGCCGGAGTCCTTCCCGGGCTGCCCGTGAGCTGTGTTTGCACCGAGATTGTCTCCGTTTGGGGGGAAGCACCATCTACTGTCCCTCTGAACCCCTGCGGTGCTTGAGGACTCACTCGGAGGGCAGTGTGATTTAGGGACCTCTGCCTGAATCAGCTGGTCTCGGTCTAGTCAGGGACACAGGGTGTATACACCTGTGGACAGGACGGTGAGAAACACCAACTGAGTGAAACAGGAGACAAAGCACTGTAGGAGCTCAGAGGATTTTAAAGCCACAAGAGTGACACTCAAGGGGCCCGTGTGTCCTCAGAGCACCAGTCGGGAGGATCCCATTAGGATGCTTTTCTCAAACCATGGTAATCATGTCCCCAGCCGCACCCCGTCTGGGGCTGGCGCTCGCTAGAGGACAGACACAGACGCGGAGCTTTGGCTTGGCAGGTGAAACTCTAATGGTTTCTAACGAAGGGAAAGGGTCAGGCCCACACCGGCTGGAGGCCGGCCATGCAGCCAGCTGGGAGCTGCCAGTCACTGTTGGCCACGCGGATTCCCCGGTCCTGCTTGTCCCTTGCGGTGTGCAGAAGGGCAGAATCCTCTGCTCTCCCCTCGTGCCAAAACCAGGAAGCAGGTACCCCCGGGCAGGATTTGTGTCATGTTTGACAATTTCAAGTATTTCAAGAGCTCAAGTTTTACATTCACTCGGGTTTCAGATAAAGCCCTCAGTTGTCATTGTTTTAGCTACATTACGGGTTTTCTCCATCCCTTCTTCTCCCACTTGGTGCCCTCCCGGGGTAATCTCATTTCCACTCACAGTTTTCACACAATGCATGTGCAGATAGGCCCTTAGCCATGGTCTGCGGGTGTAGATAACCCCAGGGCTGTATCTCCAGCCCTCACCACTTCTCCAGTTCAGGCTGGAACGGCTGACTGCCTGCCAGGCCTTTCCATCTGCGTGTCCAAGGCGAGCTAAATCCCATTTGCCCTGCCCTTCATGCCCGCTTCTCTTTCACCCCACCCCCTCGTACCTTACAGCCCTAACGGGAACATCTATAGCCCCACCATCACCACAGACACACACACACACCACCGTCCAGGCCCGGACCCCAGGACTCTGCCTCTCAGGGCGGGACTCTGGGCCGTTTGCGCTTCGCTTCCGGAGATGACTGCCCACCTCAGCTCCTCTCTGCCCTGCACTCTCTCTCAGAGGCCCAGGAGGGTGAGGGCTCCCTGAGGACGTCCAGGCCTTGCTTGCCTGTGCATTCTCCCATCCCGGGCCCTGTGGCTCTGTGGACTAGATGATAGAGGCCAGGAGCCGCCCCTTCACCTGGCTGATTCCTGCTCACCCTCAGGCTCCACCTGGGCCTCGGCTGCCCCACCTGGGCTCCGTGGAACTCTGCTTAAATGCTTTAAGGGCACCATAGATTAAAGTTGTGTTTTAAAAAACTTTCTCCTGCCTCCTTGGAACTCTCACAGCATGCCGGGCTCTGGAATAGGCATGGCACGACACCTTCGGCACAGGCCAGCCCGAGAGCACTGGAGCCACCTTGCAGGCAGCCCGTCGGCAGCCCCGAGTGCCAGCCCCCGGGAGGGACAGGTTGAGCCGGTGTACAGAGGCGGCCGAGCCTGGTTCTAAGCCGGGAGCCTGGGCATTTTCCCGAGGGAGGCCCGTGGGAGGGCACAGTCCGCCCGGCTCTCACCAGCCAGGCGCAGAGCTCTCAGCTGACGGGGCTGAAGGACATTCCCAGGGAGGTTTCTCCCCATCACCTACAGGAGGCATCTAGTGTAAGGAACGGCACCAAAAAACGGAGGAGATAAACAAGCTTTGCTTGGGAACGCTCCCGGGCGAGGTCCACTGGTCCGAGAGAAAGGGGCCAGAGAAGTCGCGCCCAGGTGTCGGCGCGAACAAAATTTATAGGGGCGGACGCAGGGGAGGTGCTTGCTGTGTGAAGCAGCCCTTTTTTGGTAATCTCTCGGGTGTTGTGGCAATGTCAGGTGTCGGTTGCATCAGCCACTTTGGCGGGGGTTCCGTCTGGCTCCCTGGGCCCTTCCCCGGACCTGCTGGCCTTACACCTAGCAGCGCACCTTCCTCAGCCCAGGTGTGCCTCCTCCGCCCACTTCCCCACGTGATGCCCTTTCCACTGCGCCCATCGCTGGGTCTGGTCCTTGCTTCCCTTTCCCCTTCCGAGCGTCGCCGCCCCTCCTAGGCTTCAAGACCTGATGCACCTGGCTTCCCCTCTGACCGCTTTGTGGACCTCCGTGACTCTCCGTGCTTTGTCTGTGCTGTGGCGACGCTTCCTAAAGGCATCTCGGCGCCATGGGCGCAGGATGGGAGGGTGCTGGTTAAAGCCGGTTCTACCGCAGCTGCTGCGTGCTTTGGCCACGCGCCTGCCTGCAGTGCCCTGAGCCTCAGTTTACCGTCTTGGCGATGGGGTGGTTATATCTTGTTCGGAGGATTGTACGTGATAAAGCTGGTTGAGGCTTCTGCGTGCTGCCTGGCCAAGAGCATCACGCAGAAAAGAGCAGCCTGCTCTCCGTCACCTAAGGCCTGAGGATGGAATTGCTCTGGATGGGCATGGGGGGGGGGGGCGCGGGATAGTTTTTACATTTTGTTTGTGTGTTTGTTGTGTGCGTGTGCGTGTGTGTTAATACAGATCAAAAGCTGTTCCCTGGTCTGTATCATTGCCGGGACACACGGTAGCGAGTTTTCCCCTAGTTGTTTGTGAAGGTGGAGGTGACTGGACCTCCCCTCTCCCCGCAAGCACAGTGACCTTGGGGACAGCTTGGTTCTCAGCCTGAGTCATGGCAGCATCTCCTGGGAGTGGATGAAGCACAGATCGCCAGCCCAGCCCCCAAGTTTCTTGTTGAGCATGTCTGAGGGGGCCGGGGCCAAGGATGTGCCTTTCCAACCGGTTCCCGATGAATTGACACTGCCGTGCGGGGACCACATTTTGAGTCACTGCCCTGAAGAACATGAGAGAAAGGTGATAAATCTGGTTGAGTACTAACAACCATCCTTCCCTTTTGAGGACCTGCCCTGGGACATGTTACAAGGAGCTAAATGTCAGCCTATTTTACAGTAGCCACATTTTTCGATGACATTGTGAGATGTGGGTGCCTTCCTTCTGTAGCGTTTTTCAAAGCCTGCTTCCTAGCAGTTCAGCCCTGTAAAATACCCTGATAAAAAAGAGTCCTGTGGCCCCAATTCCCGCCACCCCGCCTTTGTCTTGCTGTAGCCTCGGGGTTCCTGTGCAGCCCCTCCCAAGAGACCGCCGGCTGGGAACCAGGTGGCCGCTGTGTGGCCTTAGGTTCCACATCCATGGATCGCCCACCAGCCGGTGGGCACCGCACAGGGCAAGGCAGGCCCAGGAAATGACCTTCAGGCAGCACAAGTCGGGCTACAATCAGGACAGCGTTTTTTTAAGTATTTTTAAAATATTAAAAAAATATATTTGTTAAAGCTCCGAGTATTCTTTTACTGCTTCAAACAAACCAAGGGAAAAAGGATTTAATTTTCAGTCAACGAGGAAAATTGAACACATTATTAATTATGTGATTTTTTAAAAAATGACTGTTAATTGTATTGGGTGTGCTAAAATGGTATTATTTTGTTCTGTCAAAAGTCCTTATCTGTTAGAGATACCTGCTCAAATATTTATGGATGGAATGATGTGACATCAGGAATTTGCTTTAAAAGCCACCAACAAAACAAAGTAGAGGTGGGAGGAACAGATGAAAGAGGAAAGTCAGTATGTTAGTTGTGGGAGCTAGGTGCCAGCATATACTACGCTTTCTACTCTTGCTTGTGTTCGCAAATTTTAAATAAAAAGTTAAAATTTAAAAGAAAAATTCTAGGAGTCCCATAGTCGGAGAAGTCTTGCCAACATCTCTGGTGGTCCCCTCTTGGGAATTTCTAGCACACCTGAGCCTATGACCCAGCTGGGGAGGCCCAGCCGCAGAGAAAAGCACAAACCCCGTGCAACCCAGCATTAGCCAAACCTGTCTGCAGCCCTCCGCAAAGCGCAGCGGGGAGTTTACAGTGAGGTGGGATAGGAAACCTTCTCCGACGGTGGAATGTCTTTAGCATTTGACCTGTTGAGCTCATTCCTCTCTGGGGCCCCTTCTGTTTGGCTCTCGTACCCTGGGCAACAGCTACGCTGCCTCAAGTAGACTGATGTGGGATCGCGTGGAATTAATTGGACTTCATTTGTTATCCGCCATCCCAAGTAACTTGCCTGACTCTTTATAGGAATGTGTGTATATATTCTGAATAGCAAACTTAACAGCTCTTGTAAAGTATAACCTCATGCAGTAGAACTTTACTAATTCGTGTTAATTCTCCTCAATAACAGTGTGATGTACTTTCTGGAATTCCAAGTTAGAAAATATAAAGAAATGTGGTATTGTCGCTTTTGTGACCCTACCGTAACTCAGACTTTTCTAATTAGAGTGTTGCCATTAAAACCCCTCACAGAGGAGATGTGATTTCATGCATAAGTAAGAATTCTTTTTAATAAACATGTCAACTATCTGTGTCTACAGATAATACACAAATAATATTTTCACTGTAGGGTTTTGGGGTTTCTTCCCCAAACCTTATTTTCTTAAGGGGTTTTAATATTCTTCCTGTTCTTCTGTTTATGTTGCCTACTTGTCCAACCTTTCTCCTAAGGGATATAAACTTCAAATTAGTGAAATCTGACTAAATAAGGTTTTACTCTAATGGAAAAATCATTCACCTGATAACAACACTAAAGCCGCCCGCCAGTGCCTTGCCATCTGGTCCAAGGACGTTGTGTCTTGATCAGAGCCTTAGCTGTTAGTCTCCACATCCGTTCCTGTAATCGCCCTATGGTGCAGGAGTTTACCTGCGAAACCCTACAGTAACTTTCATGCATTATTATAATTATGGAGAAAAATGGAGGCTCAGGAAAGTTTATCATTTCACGCGTTTCCTCAGAGTAGACTGTAGGCTGTGGTCCATTGGTAGATCCTGAGGTCCGTTCAGCTGGAGACAGACCAGCATTTTTTTTTTTTCTTAAATAGAATAAGATCAAGCAGAAAATACGAGAGTGCATCCCAGGCTGTAAGAGTCAGAATTGCTTGTTTTAGGTGTGTCTGTGTGCGCACACTGGGTCACAAGTGTTAATGACCCAAGTTTTTATTGTGGGTCATGATCAAAGCCATCTGATAGAGAATAGTTAAAGCAATTCCAGACTAGAGAAGAATTAATAACTGAAGATTAAACTTTTTCTCCTTAAAGTTAATAATCTGGTCGCATGTGCCCCCAAGTTGTTTCCGTGCTCTGGCAGCCTACGCCCTCTAGGAGCTGCCTGCTAAATGGAGTTGCAGCAAAGCGCAAGTTTGTATCACTGGTGGGTTTCCTTTGCGTTGTTAAAGGACGATTCAGCTCCTTGGGGTACCATCCAGCTCTTAGCACTGACTAAGTGTTGGAGCCCCTCGGAAGAAGTGATGACATCACGGTGAGGCACCAAACTGGTGTGATCATGGAGAGTTAAAGCGAGAACAGGATTGTTAGCAGCCCTGGTGCCACCAGTGTCCCCCACCCCTTGATCAGTGCCGGGTGCTACTTTGTGAAGTACTGTGAATATGAAACTTTAGTCAGGGATAACCAGCGTCCTGCAGTTGAGAAAATATGAGAACCGCTCCTGGTCCTTTCTCTGTGGTCCCCTGCCCCACCGCGGGGCAGGCGCTTGTCTGTTTCAGAGCCTCCGCTGGACAGGTGTCATCCGTGCTCAGCACCGCTCACCTTCAGAGCTCAGCTGAAACCTCACGGGTCCTGCAAACCAAATCCCCTGCTGTATGAGCTCCCATCACGCCTTGGCTTCTCCATAACCGCTCTTTGCCTAAATATATGCCCTCGATTAATTTCTCATTACTCATTTTACCGGCCTCAGACTCGTGCAGCCTGGCCGACTGCCTCGGAGGCAGATCACTGGCTTCCCTTTAAAGCCGCTCCCCTCTGACTTCTCCGTGTGGGTTTTGGAACTAGCTGTCCACCTTGTGTCTCACAGTCGTGGGAATCCAGATCCAGAAAGGAGCACTCACTTGCCCGAGGTTAGGGAGAGACAGGGGTGGTTTGCATTGTTCCTGAAGCAGGAACAGACTAGTCCATGTGCACCGGGCATGCTGTCAGAGCCTTACCTGCTCTCTCCACGGCCATTCTCTGACCTACAGAGTAGGTTTACATAAACCCATCGGACGACCTAAGTGTAATTTAATGTATTAAATTTGGATAAGCTTTTTCTGACCTCAGGTCCTGTTTTGAAGTTAGGAAAAAGTGCGTCCTTGATCAAATCCCATGATAATTTTTCTCTCAGAAACTGTTGCAAGAAATTCCTCCTATTAAAATGTCTCTCAGCTGCCCGGTCATTGATTAGTAAAGTGAGTTAGTCTTAACTAGTCAGTCTGTCACCGTCTGATTTTCTTATAAAATAAGGGACATTTGGGTAAATTCAGAAAATTGTGCCGCAGCTACAGAAGACCTTAAAGTATTTTGAGGTTTGGACTTTGAAAAGCACTGGCTACCATTAGGGACCCAGGCTTGTGGGTTTGGATCCTGGCTTCTCCTCTTACTAGCTGTATAGCCTTGGGCAGCTTACTAAACCTCTCTGTGCCTCAGTGTCCTCATCTGTAAATAAGTTGTGGTCGATGACAGATCTTACCTGATCAGGCCCTTGTGAAGATTACATGAGTTAATGCTTCTCCAGCACCTGGATTAGTTCCTGGCACAGAGCAAGAGAAATATTAGCTCTTATTAGCAGTATGTCCGTAACGGAGTCTTCACCTCCATCACTTTACAGTCAAAATCCTAACGAGCTGAAAGCAACCCTCGCCCTCTCAGTGGATCACTCTGGTTGTTCTTGAACATTGAAGCCACAGGGTGCTGAGGGGCCCCCTGCCTCTCAGGTGTGGGGGCATCTTTTCAGTGTCCCACTGTTTGATACAAGTACCGATGCTGAGTGAAGCTCAAATTTCCCCGTCCAGAGTTTGGAGATTACTGTGGCTTTCTCATCCCACCTAATAACACATGTTTGAAAAATGCTGTGTTTCTAGGGATCTCACATGATTTCGAGGGCAATTTTACTCTTACCCAAAGGAAGGCAAAATCCTTATTGCCCAAATGAATGTCACTTTGTTATGGCCCCAGGAACAAATGTTCCACCAACGATACTTGGTCCAGCTTTCCCACCTGACTGCATAATTTCTAGAATTTCCCAACATGTGGATATATCGAATAAATTCCAAGGGAGAAATCAAAGCTCAAAGGTATGACTTCACTTTACTTCTAAATCTGCTGCTGTCCCCTCGTCACCTGGCTCAGGAAAGGGTATACTGCCGTGGAAAGGAAGGCCGGAGGAGGGCAGAGTCTTAGACCGAAGATGGTTTCCCCTTTCTCCGTTAAAAATGCCCATTGTCGACCGGGTTTTGCACGGACGGCGTGTGCCGGTGAGGGCATTCAGCCCTCGATGGGGGCGCTTTGTTTCACCACAAGTGACAAGGTGCCCCAGCGTCTGTGAGCCACGTCCACAGCCTTGCTTACCATCAGCAGTGGAGCGGGCCAGGCTTGTCCATCCAGCGACCCCAGCAGCACATGACTGGAGGTAACTGGCCATGGGGAGGAAAAGGAATGGAAAAATGGATGCCCTAGACTTGGGCCTCGAGGTAAATCGCTGTAGTTTCCCTTCCAGCCTTGGAGGTAAAAGCCTTTCCAAGTGGATCAGCCACTTTCAACTCTATGCACAGTCAGGAACACAACTGAAACTGCCTTTAATTAGAGTCTGAGCGTGTCAGTGCTGACAGGAGTTCTGCCCCAAAGGGTTCCACGTTCAAATGCATTTAGGAAACATGGGTTAACTGAAGTTTACCTGGTTTCCTTATGACGTCTCAGGGCCCTCATGTACCAGGGGCATTTAAATCTCTGAGAGGAGGAGACAGTCAGCAGTGTTTCCAAAAATTAGTCGAGCAAGGTTACTCAAATCACGCCGCAGGACTGGAGTTGGTTGGAACGTATTTGGGGCCACAGTCCTGAGGGCTGTGCATGTGACCAGTATAAGGGGGACAGTTTGCCAGAGACTCTGAGGACCCAGGTTCTTGTCAGGGCTCCACTCCCTCCCAGATCAGGTGACCACAGGCGACATGGCCTCCTCTGTCACAAGTGGCTTCCTCATCTGTACCAAAGGAGGCCAAGCTCCCCATGTGCCAGCCGCCCTGCGCACCTCGCAGTGAGGTGGCTGCAACATGGGAAAGCGGGCTCTGAGCTCAGCTGCACATGTGAGACAGGGTTATGAGTACACGTTCTCTGAACCCAGAAAAGGCTGAGGCAGGCTGCCAGTTTGGGAGGAATTCCCTGGTTGCAGTCGTTTTATCCTGCCTTGCCAAAGGTTTTGCTTAAATGCGTGAATCAAGTTTTACTCTCTATAGATAAATGTACAGAACTGACCGCAGCTTCTCTGTGTGATCCCAGACTAATGCCGATGGTTCTTTTTACCTCTTGACAGCTGTGCTGTCTTCTTTATTCCAAATCCATTTCTCTTGATTGGTGGTGGAGGGAGTGACGGCCAGGGCCTCGTAGGAGGTAGGGAGCAGGAAGTGCTGCAGTGTCCCCGGAGCAAGCAAAATGCACAGTCCGGAGGGTTTGGAAAACTGCAAAGGTTTTCGTATTTTCACACTAAAGCTCGTATGGTGGCAGAAACTGAACCGATGTGCAGCCATTTATACTCTTCATTTGTCCTACTTAGTGTAATCTCTATACGTTTTGCTGTAGAAAATAGTAATGGTTTTGACTGTGGGGTGCTGCCCCGGACCCCTTCAGGAATATTCATTGTATGTGATTTATGCAACGTGGTGCCTTTATAATAGTTGCAAAAAATATGAATTCTGAAACCTATCTGGCCCCAAGGATTTGGGGTACGAGATCAGGGACCATAATGGAAACTGAGGCACAAAGGCACATGTTGCCTGTGGGGTTGGCAGAGCAGGCTGCCCTGTTTCTGGGTTCAGGAGAGAGGTTGCCGCCCCCTTGTGGCTGCTCTTCACCGTCACGCACCTGGGCACCTGGCGAGGAGAAGCGTCATCAGTGCTTTGGAAGCCCCTCCCTCTCTCCTTCCTCCCTTCCCTCCTCTGAAAGCCACAGAAGGGGGAGGCACACCACGCCGGAGGCCCCTGCTCTCTGCTCCACCGGGGCGCCTTGGGAGACCAGCCAAGGAGAAGGCTCCCGGGTACCCCCGCACCCAGGCGGCCAGGTAAAGAAGCAGTTAACGTGCACCCCAGGTGCTAGCTACCGCCAAAAGCCAGCAGTACTTTATGAGCCTTGGAAATCTTGTTGTACCAGTCCGTTCTGAATTATCAAATTAACACTGCCTATTTATAGCAACTTCTTAATAGTTTAATGATTTACTCATCCCTTATGGGTCCTTTGGTATATTTGTTGTCGTTGTTAGAGGAAAGAGTCCTTTTAGAGCTACTTTACGGGGTGACTCCCTTGATGATGCTTCCAAAATTCTAAAATAGAATCCCGCTCAACTCTTCCTGACACACATATTGAGAATCCAGCTGAAGAGACAAAGGGAGCTTAAAAACTGTCCATGTTGAGGGTCGGAATAGCAGCTGCCCATTTTTATCTTCTCCAAGCTCCAGAGACAATGCCTTGGATATTCTGGTCCCTCTTGTATTAAGCGAAGTCACACTTTATAAAATAGACTCCAGTTTCTTTATAAGGTTGGCTGCCTTTAAGCCTGGGCCTTAGTCTGGTCACCTGTATTTTTTGAGACTTTTGGGGAAATATGGCAAGAGTCCTGCAAAGAAACCCAGCCCTTGTTGGCATCTGCCAGGAATTGCCATATAGAAAGTTGATGGATTTTTCTCCTGTTAAATTTAATTCAGACTCTTGAAAGTGGTCTCAATAAGGCACTCCCCCTTCTCTCTCTTCCATCTGCCCCTGTTCTTATCATCCGAGACTCGACGCATGGTTCCATCAGCACTCTCTCGGTTTGACTTGAGATGATTCGAAAACGTACCTCTTAGCCTGAGCCCTCTCTTAATAGGGAGAGAGACTCTTTACTATTCTTCAAGATCATTCTGGCAAAAGCTGGAGGAAGAGCCCATTTGCTTGGGAACACACTCCAGGTTATGCCCCCATCACGGGCAGATCTGGCCCAGCCAGACTGGTAGGTAACAAAAACAAATCCACATTTTGAATCGCTCCTTCACAAGCCTTTGAGGCTCTGGTGCAAGAGGAGTTTCATGCACATCCTAAGACGTGAGCCACAAACAGCGCCCAGGGAGTCACCCTGGTTAATTCATTCCCTTCAGCTGCTACAGGACATGCCGCTCATTTGGTGCTGACGGCATACGTTGAGCCTCTGTGTGCACCAAGCACTATGTCAGGTGCTGGGGACACAGTAAATTGAACCGTTGACCTTGACCTTGAAGCAGTGTTAGGCGTGAAGAGCCTCGGCTACATCGTGATACGTGGGAAGTCCTCGTGGGAACACAGCTGGGCAAGGGTCAGCTCAGGGAAGGCAATGGAAAGATAACATGTGAGCCGCCTTTGAAGCTGGCTCAGGTTTTCAGGTCATACAGTCAGGAGTTCCAGCATTTTTTTTTTTTTTTTTTTGCGGTACGCGGGCCTCTCACTGTTGTGGCCTCTCCCATTGCGGAGCACAGGCTCTGGACACGCAGGCTCAGTGGCCATGGCTCACGGGCCCAGCCTCTCTGTGGCATGTGGGATCTTCCCGGACCGGGGCACGGTGTCCCCTGCACCGGCAGGCGGACTCTCAACCACTGCGCCACCAGGGAAGCCCAGGAGTTCCAGCATTTCTAACACGCATGATGAAACTCCTAAGGGCCCCAGTAATGTTGAGGATCTTTTTAGAGTTCTGTGTCTCGGCTTGGAGCGGCTTTGCAACATGTTTAGACTGGTATGTTTTGGGGAGTGAAAAGAGGCACGATGAGTAATGACACCGTGACCGAGGCCTAAAGCCGGACTGTCCCAGAGAGTCAGGGACACCTGGGCCAATTCCGTCTTACCTCTGTCGGTCAGGGAAGAGGCAGGAGGGGGTTGGCTGCTTTTTTTTTTTCTTCCAGAAAAGGATAGGAAGACAAATACAATGCCATCTGCCCTTAACGATCGTTTTTGAAGACTGCGATGCAGAAAATGTTTGTACTTATGTCACCAATAATTGTTTTAGGATCTCACAGCCCTGTTACTGAGCCATAAAGATGTTGCTTTTTTCTCTATATTCAAAGCAGCACCTTTTTGAAGCAAATGCTGAGGAAAAGCAACACCTGGCATCTCGAGCTTCAGAATTCCTCTTTGACTGGGGTTCTCTGAAGGGGATAGAAATTACTTCTTTTAAAACAGTGTTTCAAGTTAGTACTCCCATTCCATCCTCACCTGCCTGCGTGAAAGAAGCAGCACGGACAGACGCAGGTGGTTTTCATCCAGGTGCTTGGTCACGTGTCTCACGTGGAACACTGCCCTCATTCCCCAGGCAAGCCTCCGGGCCAGTCTCAGGCAGGCACCCACTGCCCAGCAGACTCCGCGCTCCACGCCTTTCCAGGTTGTCTCTTGGGTGTCACCGTTCCTTAGGGTCCTCCCCTCTGGTTTCCAAGGTGACAGCTCCGCCATCGGCTGTATTAACCGAGGCTGTGCAAACCCTCTACTCCAGAGACCATGTGGCCCAGATTCCCTGGAAGAGCTCTCGTTTCAAATACCATCTTCCATTGTCCACATAAGAGCTTCTACTTGTCAGGCAGTGTGTCCTAGTTTGCGATAACAAAATGCAACACAATGGGGTTCTATTACCTGTGGCATGTGACCCAGAGAAACCCAGAGGAAGCAGGGCCCTCGGTCCACTTGCACGTAGTCTGTCTTGAGCCCCAGTCCATCCTGAGGAGCTCAGAGCCTGGCACAGTTAGGCTGTCTGGTGCCACTGGGTCTCCAGTACCCAGCCCTGTGGCTGCACCGGCAGTTGCTCAGTGTTTATTTAACGCATGGGCCCAGGCACAGGTGGTGGTGAACAGACTCACATTCATGGACCCGCCGTGCCTTGGGCATCCGTGCTGCCCTGGATTCCAACAGTGCCAGGTTGAGCCCCCAGCCAGAACCTGCTCTTCGACTGAAACATCCTCCTCTCCCGACCCTAATAAAACTCCCCTTCTTGCAGGGCCCATGGGTGTTAAAAAGGAGAAAAGTGAAAAAGGCTCCCAGCTCTTCCTCTCCCCCAGTTTGCATCTCAAATCCTTTACCTTCCTGGCAGTGATCCATCACTGTCCTTGACTGAGGGTGTCCTTAGGCGCCTCTGAAACGTGGCCCTGCTGTTATCACACTTTCCCTCACTCCCCCTTCGGTGTGGATTTACTTGCCCAACGATGATGGAAGGCGGGCTGTGGGGTAGGCTGTGTTCATGCCTGCCATCTCAATGTAACATATAGGTTCTCCTTTGATCTCTTAAACACTGAGTTTACATTTAGCCCTAATCCCCCTAGGAGCTCATCATGACCGACCTCCTAAGAGGTCGGCCCAGGGTGTCTCATCCCAGCTGCCCTCGTTGTGGCCGTGGGACCGACTCTCCAGGTGTGACTGGGCTCGCTAGGAAACTCCAGATTATGGCCTGTTCAGTTCTTCCCCCAAAGCCCTGGCGCGATCCACGCTGCGGTCCCCGAGTGTTGCCTCAGGTTTCGGATCGGCGCCGTCCTGCAGACACAAGGATGTGCTTCTCTGCTCTAATTTTCCCAAGTACGATGACCATCCTCCAGTCCTCCCTCCCCACTGTAACATGGGGATGCATCTGCTTTTGTTTACACACTCAGCTCACGACAGCTCTCTCCTGGAGTCACGCCTTGCGTGCAGCGTGCCTAACGCATGATGCTCCCCTGAGCTTCCCCAAACCCCCGTGAGATCCAGGGGTAATTAGCCCCTCACCTCAGATGAGGAAGCTGAGGCTCAGGGGCCCCTGGCCACCTGTCCATCAGTGAGAATGTTTTCTGTCTGCCGTCCCATCTCTCCCAGCCCCACGCGTCCGCCTTGATTGTTAATGCTTCATTGGTGGCAAAGGCAAATTATCTGGCTGCCCCCAAGGAAAGCAAAGGGCCCTAAGGGAGGAGACCCCCGAAGGGAACATCCGGCAGGGAGGGTGCTGATGAGAGACTCAGAGTGGGGCGCCGGGCAGCACGCCTGCTTCTAATCTTCATCTCCACTTGGAACCCTTACTTGCCAAGTACAGAGAGAGTCTCTGCTTCCCCACACGTGCTCGGGAGCGGCCTTGGAGAATGCGCATCCACCACCATCTGAGGGAGGATCATAGCCCGTGCTAGTTCTTCCTGTCGATAAGGACAAGCTTGGTTTTCTTGTGGTTGTCATGGAGACTGGCCACACTGAGATAAGGAAAAGCCATTTCTGGAAAATCACGACGACCTGTTTTCCGGTTTAGCGTCTGGTAAACCTCACAGGTGTGCTGCGTCGGCCTCCTGATGACATTCGGGGGGCCTGTAGGACCAGCTCTCTGAGGACTTTCGTCTTCACCTGGCCCCTAACTCAGAGCCCTGCCACGCAGCAGGAAGAGGAGGGCCGCCGCGAGAGGAGGGGCAGGTCCTCCAGCTACTACACAGGCAGGAGGCGGGAGGCAGGCCTGACGCGGCGTCAGCGCTTCCTAATTCTGAGGCATGTTGGGTACTCAGTGTGTATACGTATGTGTATTTCTGTTGAGCGGATAAATAAATGACACTGATGAATCAACAAATAACCCAACAAATGAAACTGATGGATCAAAAACAAACCTTAGGGCCCTGAGCAGTGATTTCCCAGGCGGGAACCTGGGCAGGGAAGGGGATCAGAGCTTCCCAGACTATTCACTATCAGGCAGAGAAGGAAGACGATCAGCGCCCCGCGTGCGCGCCCCACAAATTTAGTGACCTTGACAAGGTCTGTCCGGCTGCACTCTGGGCTGTTAGAATATTCTCAAGTGCTTGCTCTAAACACGGGGGCGAGGGTGGGAGCTACTGGATTGAATGGAAGTTGTCCTAACTCACTAGCTGGCTTTTTTTTTAAGTAAGCAGAATTGGCGGTGGGTTTACTTTTCTGCGTACCTGCTCTTTTTCTGTTAGCTGTGGATAAAGACTTGAGGGCGTGGTGTGATCCACAGAGGCAGCGTTTGAATCAGGCCGCAGCTGAATGTGCCAAGCCAGAGACCACTGAGGACCGCGGCTTATCACTTATCAGGTGTACCTGGATGCCCAGGGAGGGAGTGACGGCCGCTAGCAGCTCACCAAATCCCTCTGCACCGTGAGTTTGGAGGGGGGATTAAGGATGTAATTACTGGTGAATCCAGCAGCTGAAAAGTCCAAATGCTCTTGTCCATCATTCCAGGTACTTGCCTTTAACCTGAGCTGTGTTTGGTGCTCCCAGGCCATGTCCTGACTTTTGCAAGAGGCGAAGCTCCCACGGCCAAGAGAGACCTGCCTGGCAGTCTCCTGAGAGCAACTTAATCTGGGTCTCCTCTTTCCTTGCTAGGGTATCCCAGAACCAGCCTAGTGAGAGCTGGTCCCACGTAAAGCCAGCTCCCTGCACCTCCCAAGATGGGAGTAGACCCAGACCAGACGAGTGTTTTGGTGTCTGTATTTTATTTAATATCAGCGTGTACTTCTTTCTAACAGGAATTCTATTAACAGTCGTTTTACTGTTACACATCTTGCTTACACGATCATTTTCCTTTTGTTAAAGCCATAATAGCTGTCCTCTAGAAAATACATACTTTGTACTTTGAACCATGGATACTGTCCTCCCCCAAATCGTACCATTATAAAACATGACCTTGACCCTGAAGACAGCCGACAAGATCTGATTTTAAGCTATAGACAATAAATACCCTGGTTTTTAGCACCTGTCTAGTCAGCATTAACTGTTCACTGGTACTTCCCTATATTGGAATTCAGAAGAATGACACTGAAACAGATGTATTCAGAATCAAAGATGGGATGGTTTAAAGTGTAAGTGCTACTACTGAAATGACATAACATTGGAACGTTTAATACATATGTGCGATAGGTACACAGATTATCGGATAGTTGTACAAAGTATTCTCCGGCTGTGCCCAGAGCATGTCCCTGTTGTAATGAGCTGATTTTGCCAGTGGAGGCAGTATGCTATTCTAAGCACAGTTTATCTACATTATTTCATTTGAACTCACAACTGTTCCATAAAATAGGGATTGTTCCCATTTCACAGATGGACATTGAGGCCCAAGGAGCCTACTCATCTGAAGTAAGATTTGAACCGGGAGCCATCTGTCTCCAAAGCCCAGTCCTCAAACGCTGCATTTCACAGCTTTCCTCTGTGATGCTGAGTCCCCTCTGAGCTCTGTAGAGACAGGGGCAGAATGCGGTGAATTTCCAAACAGATGCTCAGCTCACCCCTGCACTGTCGGGAGGCCTGGCTGGGTTTCTCTCATCAGATATGGTGACCACTCTGTATTGTGATGAATGCAGACACACATACTGGTCCAGAAAGGCCCCCCTGTATGAAATCCATAAGATGCAAGCTTACGATTAGAATCATGACTGTATTTATCTTATCTTCTTTGCATCCAGCACAGGAGAGAGAATAAGGTAAGAGCAGAGGGAAGACAGAGGAGGGAAAGCCATAGGTCACACGATGAGATGGTCTTGTGTGTAAAGGTCATTGGCATGAAACTTAGAGTGCCTTTCTGGAAATACGTGTCTAGAGGGAAGATGGGGCTTCCCGGGCCCTGGTAAGATAGCTGTCACTGTACCTTGTGTGTCTGTGGGACACATCGTTTACACATAGGCCATCCTCGCCCTACACACTCAGTACTTGGGGTGGCCACCTTCTCGAAACAAGCAGGTGGTGAAATGTTGACATCTGGATCGACAGTCAGCCAAGCATCTGTGGGTGGAGTGTCATCTGGAGAGCAGGCTTTTTAGAATCCCAAAGAAGAGCATCCTCCCACCTGGAGACCGGACCCCACACATCTCTAGGACAGACTCAGAGGCACAGGCTGGGTTTGGGCTTTGTCCCAGAGTCATGGCATCCTGGGATCAGCAGGCCTGAGTCAGGGAACTAGAGGCACCACAGCCGATGCTGAACCTTGGCCTTCTCGTTGAAACAAAGATGTAAACACGAGCTCAGACATTGTCCCTCAGAAGAGCACCTTTGCTTGTGCCCTTTAAAAAGAGGTTACAAACTCTGCATGCCAAATCCTACAAGGAATTGGGTCCCTGATTATTTTCTCTAGATTTAGAATTTCGCCTAAAGCCCTTGAGCCGTGTTTCATTTCCCTTTAGTGAGGCTCCCTGCACAATGACCTAACCCTTAGGGAGAAGGGAACACACTTGTCCTAAGGTAGCCCCTGCCCACTGCGGACCCCCAGCTCCCTGTTACCCTGGTCCTGGCTGAGCCAGCCAAAGCCTTGCTGGCCAAAGAGCCACCAGCTAAGAGGACCAGCAGTGCCATCTTGTGGGAGTTCTCGAAGCTCCTAAAATGAGGCAGAAGGCGGGAGACAACCTTGACTGTCATGCTTTGAAGAATGACACACGAAGAAATGTATGGATGCAGTCAAGTGAGAGGGTCCCCTCTGGTCACCAGCCATGCTAATTATTATTTTGGTGTCCAGAAAATTAATAACCCAGATAAATGAACACCAAGGCAGAAAGATATTTCAAGAACTACAGTGGCTAGGAAGGATTTCGTTTTCCTTCTATTTACTAGGAAATGTATTTAAAATCACCCCTGGTGGGAATATGTTTTTCCGTAAACTCTATGAAAACACAAAGCCATAGGTATTAAAGTCCAAATATAGCCGCGGAATCTGCTTCTAGATCACCTCGAGGCTCTGTCCTTTCATGGGGAAGGTCACCAAGGAGGTGCCTTTTCCCAGGAGTCTGTCATGGGAGCAGGACCCAGACCAGCCCTCCTCCATCACTAAGAGAAGAGGGGCCTTAGACCCCATTCGCTGTGCTGACGGCAGCAGATTAAACTGTGCCCCTTCCTTCAGCTCACTGTGCTGTGGCATCATGTCCTTCCCATTACACATGCGTGTGCACACTCACACACACGGATCTCCGCCTAAACTCCGCCTTCTCAGGCTCCGCCCAGACTCCCCTCTACGAAGTACCTCCCCCGCCCCGCCCCCAGTGTGTTAGCTGCTTGTCAGAAAATGAAATTGAAATCCTGACGCAGCTTTCTGGGCTTGAGTGTTCATGAGAACAGTGTGCTCCCTGACTCACCAGGTCGCTTTGACTTTTAGGGAGATTCTCAGGGGAAAATCCCTTTCTGAGCGCTCGTGTGCTTTCTCACCGGGAAGGGAGGGAGCGTCACGTGATGACCGCTCCCAGGTCCTGATGTAGCCTGGATGGCGCCGTGCTCCCACCACCACTGCCAGTGTCCCCACCAGCTTCCTTCCATGCTTGCTTCCTGTGCTGAGACCAGGAGCTGTGGGTGGGGGAGGACTAGTGGTCTGGATGGAGCCTCTCACCTCAGGGCAGCAGCCTCGCTGTGAGCTCGAGTGGCCTCATCGCTTTCAGGCTTTCTCCCTGTCTTCAGTGGGCTGGGAAACTAACAACCAAGCCCAGGCCGTTCCCATCAGGTCAAAATAGGACTCAAATAGATCGAGGGCCCGGAGAGTTTTTCTTCAAGTCCGTGGTTTGGTGACATCTGTTTTGTGTATCCCAGACCCTCCTTTTGCTTCCTTGGGAGGTTTTCTGTCCCAGATAAGCAGGGTTATTCTGCACTGCTAGGGGATCTGAAGGTGAGGCAGAACTGATCCAGTTGTGAATTAGCAGTGGAGACATGAGGGGCTAGAGATGTGTCATCCTCATCGCAACACCTACAATTTGCTGAGTGCTTGCGATGTGCCTAGGAGCATGTGTACATAGAGTCACCTGGCGAGGGAGGGTCCACTGCCTCCCGTTTTACAGATGAAGAAACTGAGCCTCAGAAGGTCAAATGCCAGCCTACCAGCCAGTCACTGGCAGAGCCAGGATGGTCTGACATCAGAACCCACACTCAGCTGGCGTCCACCTGCCACCTTTCCTCTGGGCCTCCTTCTTAGACTGTGTTGACTGCATCTTGACTTGACGGATAGCTTGAAGCCTTCACTGGGCTTTGTTCCTGAAGCTCGCGAGCTGAGATGTGGGTGATGGTGGGACCCGTGACCCAACAAAGAACACGAAGCTGAGAGCTCCAGACCCGCGTCCTCCAGGCTCTGCCTCTGGGACCACGAACAAGGTTCAGCCTCCTCCAGCCACCCATAAAATTGGGATAACACCTGCTGAAGAGGATCAGTTGCGTTAATAATTTATGTGGAAGCACTCTGTACCCTAGTTGAGTGCTACAGACATAAATGATAGTTTTCAAGAAAAAAAAATCCATTATCAAGTCAGAAAGTAAATGCTTAGGCAGATTTGAATACCTTGTACTGCCTGGTTGAATAAGGGATCCTCTGATTGCATTTAGATTACTTACTTTAAAAATCTGCATCTCTAAATCATGTATAGAAGGCAGAGCCTAAAAATAGAGGCTGCTCCATGACCCACTTCTCAGCCCTAAAATGAGGGCATCAGGCTAATGCCCTGGGCTGCCCTTGTTCCAAGTCTGGCTTGGAGCACTTATCTACTATGCAACTGTCCGGCAAGTTACTGAAGCTTTCTGATGTACTGTTCCCTCATCTGTAAAATGCAGATAACAGTTTCTACTTTGTAGGGTTGAAAGGTTAGATATCACAATTCTGTGTAAAGCCCTTAACTCAGTGCCTGGCCCACGATAAGTAATCAATAAGTAGTAGCTGTTACCATCTAAGATCATTCCCATCCTGCAGAGAAAATAGAGAACAAACAACTCATTAAAAGCTATGTGTCCCCATCTCCTGTAAACAATGCCCACTGATTCTTTCAGAGCGTATTTACATGAAGAGGAGAAAGCATTTGCAGAGGATGACTTGGTGGACTGCCTTGAACCCAGATCAAAACTGCTAACATGAAAAGGATTCTGTGAAATAGAACTCTTGGCAATGCCTCTGCTGCCCTTTTGACTACTTGCAATGGGATTAGTGACGTGCCTGGTTTCTCGGTCTTACTGATTACTCTGTGTGTGTGTGTGTGTGTGTGTGTGTGTGTGTGTGTGTGTGTGTGTGCACGCCCCGATCCCAAAACATTCCTGCATGGCAACTCAGCGACCCCAGTCCTTGTCAGGATGCTTGGGAAGGCATAGGCTGACCAGCCAAGCAGGAATCCTACCCACACCCGACCGTCCCACTTCATGGAAGCCTATTCTTAGATGAAGAAGGGGCCCTGCACTTTTCTGAGGGTGGAATCCCCCCTCAAAAAGGATTTCTAAGGGCTTAACCCCCTGGAGTTCCAGGAAAGAAGGGAAATGACTCCATATCACTAGCTGGGAAAGTGGGCCAGCGTAGGGAGCAGGCACTAGTCACTCTGACCACGTTGCTTATCAACAGCAATCCAGGGAAGACGGTCAGCATTTTGATTCTCTTCGAGGCGCCCAGAATCGCTTCCCCAGGCTGAACTGCTCTCCGTAGTCCCCGAGAAGGGTAGCCTCCATGTGCCTGGGCCAGGCACATGGGTGTCCTGCAGAAGGCTGGGCTGCCAGAGGAGTTTATCTTCAGTGTGTCCACTGTAGTCTCGGGCAAAACCCTAGAAGCCGCAGCAGAATGGAGGCGGGGAGGGGCCTGAGGTCGTGAAGGAATTTGCAGTCAAGCCCATGAGTCTGGGAAAGAGCCCTGCTAACCTTCCTCAAACATGCAGGGCCTGTCCCACGGAGGAGGTTGTGGACTTGGGTTGGGGCCACTGGGCGAAGGGCAGGGAGCCAGAGACCGTGTCACCATGAGGACACCCAGAGGGCCACGAGCGCCTCGTCTGCAGAGGCACGAAGGCCTCGGCTGTGGCCGCGCTCCACGTGGGCGGGAAGCTGGACGAGGTCACCACTAGGCCCCTTCCAGCCCCAGTTCACCAGCCAGTGGATTCACACCTCTCAGGGCTGGACAGAAAACGTCCGCATCGCCCGGGGCCTGTGCTGACAGCCCAGGTTGTGAAGCCTTAGGACAGAAAAAAGAATGTGATCTCAATTATTTTTCTACATGGTGTTTTGGATATGAGTGAAATAAAATATATTGAAATTTATTTCCGTATTCGCTGTTTCAGAGTTCAGCAGAGTTTTTAAGATATGAACTCAGTCTTCTCAGCCCTGGGGACTTTCATTTAAAGATGAGACCGTGAAAACTCAGTCCTGAAGGCATCTGCTTTCCACAGGGTCACGCATTCACTAAGCATTTCTGGCATTTTGTCCTGCCTTCTGCCTTTTCTGAGAATGTCAATAAGGCATAAACCTTATTCATCAAGGAAATTTATAAAATAAAGAATGGGGAACTTTTGTTAAGGACAAACGACCCCGTTAAGAATTTGATGTGGTCCTTGACAGGTGAATACTGGAAACCTAGGTGCATCAAACATTTGGCGTGTGCACAGGCCAGGTGTGGTGAAGTTGCAGTTGATGTGTAGGAGGGTTACCGGCGCTCTAATCCCCCCTAATTGCATCAGGTTTTCAGTTTCTTTAAATTTAAATAAATATGGTTTTCAAAAACTGGAAAGGCCCGAGGATGTGGGGAGGACAGGAATGATATTTTTCTGTCTCTGTTTCCTGCGAGAAAGTACTGTTGCTTCTTCAAAACAACATCTGTCAGAATGATTTTCATCAGATTAAATAAATCCTCAAAGCCGCTATCACAGTTTATAGAATCTTGGAAACGTAGGATATGCTTCGCGTGGAACCCTAATGGAATTTAAAGTATGTGTGTTTTTGCAAACACAGCTTCGAGAGCAGACTCTTTACTGGGGTTTGTGAATTTAAGCTACCACGTCTCAAAAAGTTTAGAAAGTGTTTTTACTACATAAATGTAATAGACCATCGTTTACCAATTTGAGATGCTATTAATTGTAGATGGAAAAGGCATTGAGCTTGGGGCTCTTTGGCCAAGCCTGATGAAAACCAGCATTGCACACTCTGACGAAGAGCTGTGTGAAAACAGATACCGCTCTTACGTATGGCACGAGAGGCCAGGCTTCTGTTATCTTTTCACAGGCAGCTGCCATATGTCCTTATGGTCAATTATGGCCTTTTCAGTTTTTTAGAGGAGAGAGAACTTTGTTGCCGCAGGGCGGGGGGCAGGGGGGGGTGGTTATGTCCTAAAGACCTTGAATGATCAATACAGATTGATATTTATTATTTCTTGCTGCAAAAAGCTTACTCTTAAAATTAGTTGCTAAATTTAATCCCAGTGAGATACCACTTCACACCCATTAGAATGGCTACTATCCAAAAAAAAAAAAAAAACTCAGAAAATAATAAGCTGTGAGCTTGTGGAGAAACTGAGCCCTGTGCATTGCTGGCGGGAATCTAAATTGGTGGAAATGCTGTGGAATGCCGTTTCTTGTTTCCTTTACAATATTAGAATCTAGAGCATGGTTCTCAAGCTTCAGATGCGAAACCCTTGGCCGTGAAATCCCTGGAGACAGCCTGTGGGTGATTTGGACCAGTCAAAGCAAGATTCCTTGGATTCCAAACAAATGCAAACGTACTACATCAGGGACTTAACACTTGAGCCAAACTTACTCATCCCTGGCTGACTATTGATCCCACAGCCAAATCATATTTGTAATAAAAGAAAAAAAAAACCCAACCCCGTTAACCACACCACAAAAGCTGAATAAAACAAAACCAACGTCATATAGGGAACATTTCTGTGCTGCATAGTAAGACTTGAAGTTTCTTAGCCTCATGGAGTAACAGAAATTACTTGGGGGAATTTGGGGTGTTTTTGTTAAACCCTTTGGGATGTAAACAGTGAACTTTCTGAATCCTGAGACTTTTGCCTGCAGCAAAAGAAAGCTAAAACAAGGACCCCTGCGGCAGGGTGGAACAACAGAGCTGGTGGAAGGCGAGCTGGGCAAATCAGGGATGGATTCCGCTCTGCCTGCCCACAAGACCAGCCTTAAGCAAAACTGGCCACTTCTGGGAGCATCTCACTTTCCCCACTGGCCGGCCTTGCATTCATCTACAGCTCCCGGGTCCCCTTACCTCTGACTGAGGCATTTCAGAGTTGTGCACACCTATGTACTACCTGGAACTGTGTTCTGATGCTTTTAAACTACGACACATGCAGTTAATGTTTTAAAGGCATAGAAGAGTCTATAATACCATAGAAGTAAGCTCGCCAGATACTAAGTGCAGAAAGCAGAAAGCAGACAAAACAAGGTGATTCTTTTGGTAAGAAAAACGGAAATTTAAGAAGACAACAAGTGCATCTGTCTATCCATAGAAAGAAAGGCTGGAAGCACATCCCACATGTTAACAGTGGCTATCTCCAGGTGGTAGAACTACAGGTGGTTTTAACGTGCTTGGCTTGTTGCTTTTCAACGATGAACTTGTACTGCTTTGATCCTATATTCCGTCCCCTCGGTATTGGTGACAGGGTGGGCCAGCTAAGTACCATGAAAGAGGTTAAGAAATGGCAAGAGCTTCACAAGGACCTTACTTTTTTTTGTTAATTTATATTGGATTATAGTTGATTTACAATGTTGTGTTTGTTTCAGGTGTACAGCAAAGTGAATCAATTTTACATATACATATACCCACTCTTTTTTAGATTCTTTTCCCATGTAGGCCATTACAGAGTATTGAGTAGCGTTCCCTGTGCCATACAGTAGGTCCTTATTAGTTATCTATTTTATATATAGCAGTGTGTATATGTCACTCCCAATCTCCCAGTTTATCCCTAGCTCCCCTTACCTGCTTCTAACCATAAGTTTGTTTTCTACATCTGTGACTCTTTCTGTTTTGTAGATAAGTTCATTTGTACCTTTTTTTAGATTCCACATATAAGTGATATCATATGATGTTTGTCTTTCTCTGACTTCACTCAGTATGATGATCTCCAAGTCCCTCCATGCTGCTGCAAACGGCATTATTTCATTCTTTTTTATGGCTGAGTAATATTCCATGGTATATATATATATCTGGAGAAAACCATAATTCAAGAAGACCCATGCACCCCAGTGATCACTGCAGTACTATTTACAATAGCCAGGACATGGAGGCAACCTAAATGTCCATCAATGGAGGATTGGATAAAGAAGATGTGCTACATATATACAAAGGACCAAATGTTTTTAATACTTGGGGTCCTGTAGGGGCCAGGAGCTTTGCATAGGCTCTGGGATCTCCCCTGTTAGAAGCTTCCGGAAGCCGTGGACTCTGCGAGGACTCTGAAAGGGTAGCCCCTCAGCCCATAGGACAGGAAGCTCCCTGGTTGGAGTCTCTCATTTATCCAGCATGACCCTGCTCCTGCCCTGCTCCGGGGAGCACCCAGGTCCATATCTCTTGAGACCAAAACTACTGCGCTTGCCCACAGTTACAGTTTAAGGATTAACCAAAAACCGAAAGAGGGCTCTTTGGTGACGCGCCCGCTGTCTGCTACGATCGTTCTCCGCTCTCTGCCTGAGCTCAGCCTCCGCAGGAGGAGGACCCGCGAGTGTCCCGAGTGCAGCAGCCAGCGGGTCCATGTGATGAAATAACGGGAAGAGGTGTGGCTCCCGCTTCCCGCGCCCTCCCGAGGGTCCTTGTTTGTCACACGGCCCTGAAACCAGTCTCCACATTCTCGTCACCTGCGTGTGCCTCAGTTGTGAGTCATGATGGTCAATGCGTTTTCCTTCTTGTCTTCCAGTCCACCCAGACCGACCGTGTTCATCTCCGGTGTTATCGCCCGGGTAAGAGCCCTTTCATCACATTGGGGCCTCAGCCCGCGATGTCCTGATTGCTCCTGTCCTTATTCAGCCCCACCTGTCCACCCAGGTCTGGAGGTCACTTAATCAATCACCCCCTGTCCATGGAGCGTGCTTCTGCGCATCCGCCCATCAGGGGCAGATGGGACGGTGGTGACGTGGAGCCTGAGCTGGTGCAGCTGCCTCTCCTCTGTCCTCGCCTGTCTCCCTTCTCTTTAGGCTCAACCAGGGTCGGCAAAGGGTTTCAGGGTGATCTGTGAGCTGAGACTGTTTTTACATTTTAAACGGTTGAAAATTTGAAATAAGAACTATATGGCGTGATGTGAAAGTTACATGGACTTTAAATTTCTGTGTCCATGGATGAAGTTTTAGTGGCACACAGCCTTGCTATTCATGGATGTATATCATCTACGGTCCTTTCATGCTGCACTGGCGGAGTGCAGAGAGTATGACCTGAAAAGCCTAAAATATTTACTCTCTGGCCCATTACAGAAGATAGTTGCTGCCCTCTGAACCAAACTGATGGGTTTGGGTCACTCTCTTTGCCTTTCAAGAGCCCCCTCTTCTTGTGAGACCTAACGGTTTTGTAACCGCAGACCTCCCCCCAGCAAGTCCCCATTTGGGGGACAGTGCACTAATTCCATCCATCGATCTGCGGCTCACAGCCCATTCGAGCCCTTAGCATATGATGTGTAAAGAAAATGCCACTGTTGGGGAGAGCTCAGCACAGCCATCCAGGGACCCTGGGACAGATGGATGGCACATCTACTACATGCGAGGAAGTTAAATGCCCACACAAATCTGAGGTCACCCCACAGCTCAGCCAAGAGCTCACCATGGCTCTGTCCTGCCTGGGGTGGGCTGGACCCCAGCCCCTGTCACAAATGCACAAGAAGGCAATTCCTCCGTGAAAAACAGCCGGGTACCTTCTCTGAGACTCGGCTGGTTGAACCTGGCTTATCTCACAGCTTCCAGCCCTGCCCTGTGTGCTTCCTTCCCAAAGAGCGCTCCAGGCCCAGCTTGCCGCTGTGGCAGCAAATCTGAATTTAAGACCCTGGATTTGGTTCTGTCTTGCCCCTCAATTCAAAAAAAATCACAAGAACTGTTCTAGCAGAAGAAAGCCATCCAACACCCAGCTTAGTTCTGAGTGAGTCATATGGTACCTTATCCCATGGCGTGGCGGCAGAGACAGCGAGCTTTCTCACCTTCTGGAAGGGACACGGGCCTTGGTGCCTGCTTGGGCTCTCCAGAGAGCTTCAGGACCCCCAGCAGTCCCAGGAGACAGGCTTCTACCTGCCGACAGGTTCCCCACTCCATCACCCGCCCGCCCCGTCCCCAGAGGGAAGCCAGAAGATGCTGGGTTTGCGTCTTGCTTCACGTACTCACTCAGCTGTTCACGGTTGATGAGCCAGTGCTTTCCATGTCTCCCGCCAGGGCGACAAGGACTTCCCCCCGGCGGCTGCCCAGGTGGCCCACCAGAAGCCCCACGCCTCCATAGACAAGCACTCTTCCCCGAGGACACAGCACATCCAGCAGCCTCGCAAGTGACTGGCGAGGACCCAGCACCCTCACCAGCCGGGCCTCAGTTCCCCGACACTTGGTATTTCCCCAGCAAAGAGAACTGGTATTTTCTTCAAGACACTGCTCCATTGGGAAATTTAAGACAGAGCAAAGCGCCCCTTCCTTTGCCTTGAATTTCCATATCTAAAGCTAGAATCAGACCCCAAAGCTTGTTTCCAGGGAGTCCTGGCAGGTGTTGTCTGCGAATCACTGTGGCGCTACAAGTGCCGTTAGCAGAACTTGCTAAGACTTGAGTGAAATGGAATTGTTCAGAGTTTAGCTTCAGTTCCGGTTTATCAGTTGCCCTGGTCTTAAAAACAAGCGGGCACAAATTTGGGAGGGTTAGATCAGGTCAGGGGAAAACTCAATCATTTCATGCTTTTCGGTAAGAGGACGATAAAGTCTTAATACCTAGTGGGGAGAGAAAGAGATGAGAGCGTTAATTACAGAAAAACTGAGCAGGGGAGACTTTTGAAACAGGCAACAGCATCACTGCATTTCTCTCCTTTGTGTGATGAGGGATCACAGCACAGGGCGACACCAAGCACTCCCAGGAAAACCAGGGAAAAGCTTACAGCTTTGAAACGGCTCTTTCATTCCAGGGGTCATCTTGCTGAAAAATTTGCCCAAAGGGAATACTTCCAGAATGAGGTTTCTCAGTGTGGGTCCCAAGTCCTGCATTGCCCCACCATCCAGACAGGCTTGCCGCGAAATCAAGGCAAACCTTCATTTTTTCAGTAATCACCTCTAGAGCTGCTCTTGAGCTCTGGGAGTGATCACTGACCAGGTGGAGGAATAGATGCCTAGCTAATTCTGGAACACTAGAGCAAAAGCATTGACCACGTGGGAAGACGAGACGAGAACCTGCCCTTTGTCTCCCTAGGGCAAAGTAGAACTACCACGTGCCATTTGAGCTAGAAAAGCCTGTTTGTCCATCAGTCGAAGTGTCAGGAACTCCCTCTGCCCAAGGGCACATGTACCTGGGCCCGTGTTCACTTGGGCCTCTCAAATTATCCTACGCTTTCTGCCCGGGTTTCCTACCCAGAGCTGCCTTAGACTGCTCGCTGGTTGATGGCTATTGGCTGCTCTGCTTTTCTGAAAAGCCAATGGGCTCGTTTACTCAGATGTTCAAATCTCCCGGAGCAGATGCTTTGGGAGAGGGTGCAGCCCAGCTGGCACGCTTGCCAGCATGGTGTTTGCTGTGGGGTCAGCAGTGGGCACACCACAGCCTTTCTGATGCCCTTTCCAGCTCCACGTCCGTGACTGGTAAAGGTGACACAGACCTAGCAGACCCAGCTCTCACCCTTTCCTAAGGAAAAAGCTGGCCCTGCTTAACATCCTAAAGGCAACATTTGGTTTCCCATCTCACTGACTTGCGGCAGCCGGGGTCTCACCCTCAAGGCACCGTGTAGTCACCTCTCATACTTCTTAATCGCTGACATGTTGCTAAAAACTGAGGCTGGCTTTTAGAGATGCAGATAGGGCGGGCAGCCTCCTCCCGGCCGTCTCCTGGAGCCGGCATCTCAGAAGGATGCTGAGAGCAGGCAGCACTAGGTCAGTCTGTGGACCACTGCACCCTCTGGTGCAGAGATGAAGATGCATCCTTGATACTTTTTAGTGTGGCAGCCAGGACTGCCATGCTGTTTCCCAAGGTGCATTTTTCTTGTCCTTTTAGCTACATCTGGCATGTATCTGTAGATCACTGAAAGCAAAATGTTCTTCTGAATGAGTTTATCAATGGTTAACCTCAAGAAGAATAATGATTATAATAAAGCTCCTGCATTTCTTCTCATGGTTTGTTTTTTCTTACATCTCAGAGACTTTTCCTTCTCATTTTACTGGGGTTGCCAGATGGTTTCAATAGAAATACGAACATGCAAAAATGAGGGGTATTTTCACAAACTGTTTCCCAGACACAAAGCCAAACTATTGGACAGCAGGCACCTTGAGTCTAATCGTCTACTTTAAAATGTCATAAAATGGAAAAGCTTAATGCAGTGGATTAAAACGCATTCCTTGGGTTCAGCAGCTGGCCCCGTGCTGGGAAGGCCCTTTGGGAACAGACTTAGGAGGAATGATTAGTCGTAAGCCCGGGGCTGGCTGTATGCAGCTTTTGATAAATAAACTAATTTATCCAAAGGTCTTCTGGAAGCTTTTTGATCAGGATGAGAAAATAATCACAATCACTAAACCTCAAGATCCAGAATCAGACTACAGATTTGAGTTGGGAGAGACTCTGAGGTGTTTTCACCTGAAGAGGACCTCGGGGGCAGCCTGGCAACCCTGAGCCTGGGGATGGCAGGTATGGCCAGAGTCTGCATCTCCCAACAAGCCTCACCTCTCCTCAGCCCTTAGGGTCACCTCTGGGCCCTGCAGTTTGTATTCACGCATCCATCTCCCTTACTGTTGGGTTGGCCAAGAAGTTCATTCAGGTTTTTTTCTGTAACATCTTACAGGAGAACCCGAATGAACGTTTTGGCCAACCCAATAACTTGAGGATGGAATGAGGGTCTTATGCATTCAGTGTCACTGGGTAGAGAGTCATTCTCGGTACATAAATATGAATAGAAATGCCAAACACAGACTCACCGTGGAGCAGAATCCCCCCTCCACCCCAGGGCTTTTGCACATTGTTACTGATGTCATTGTCACCTGTGTTAGTTCCCCATTGCCACCATAACAAAGTACCACACACTGGGTGGCTTAAAACAATGGAAATGTGTTACCTCACAGCTCTGGATGCTAGAAGTTTGCAGTCAAGGTGTGGGCAGGGCCATATTCCCCCAGAAGGCTCCAGGCGAGGGTCATCCTCGGCCCCTTCCACTCGTGGCAGCTGCTGGCAATGCTTGGCGATCATCGACTTGTCACAGCATAAATCCCGTCTCTGCTTCTGTTGTCACATGGACGTCTTCTTGTGTATCTGTGTCCAAATTTCCTTCCTCTTCTAAGGACAACGGTCGCTGGACCAGTGCCCACCCTGATCCAGTGTGACCTCATCTCAACAAATTAGATCTGCAAAGACCCTGTTTCCAAATAAGGTCGTATTCACAGACACTGGGGGTTAGGACCCAAAATAGTGTCTTCTGGGAGAGACACTATTCAACTCAGGACATCAACCATATGCTGAAAAGCCAGAAACCTATCTCCCAGCTCACACCATTTGAACAGCTGTTCATTTGGTAAATTGCTTTCCTGAATGAGCTTTACCATGAGAAGGCTTCACCCGCCACAGATTTTGTTACAGTGTTGCTGGCCACGGAGCAGTCAAAGCCTGTGTGCAGGGGTAAGGGAAGGAGAGCAGGGCAGAGGTGCCAAGGGATGGGTACCCCCAGGCTACAGGGGGCTGTCTACCCCCGGTTTCAGTAGCTCCTGAGACTGCAGCTCTCAACTGCACGTGTCCTCAGATCAGAGTCACAGTGTTTCTACAGCCTACATCTTGTCTTTTGTAAGAGTGCTGCATGGGCAGTGGTCATCCCATTTTACAGATGGGAAGACTGAAGCTTGGTGCCCAGGGTCCAGAGTCATTGTTAGCCAACGCTTGTCCAGGGAAGATACACAAATGGCCAATAAATACCTGAAAGATGCTCGATATGAGTCACCAGAGAGATGCAAATCGAAATCACAGTGAGATACCACTTCACACCCACAAAGATGGCTAGGATCAAAAATCCAAATAATAACAAGCGTTGATGAAGATGTGGAGAAATCAGAACCCTCATACCGTGCCGCATACAGAGAATGTAAAATGGCGCAGTCCTTGGGAAAACAGTCTGGCAGTTCTTCAGACGATTAAACATAGAGTTCCCATGTGACCCAGAATATCTATTCCTAGGTATATACCTGAAAGAAATGAAAACAAGTGTCTATGCAAAAACTTGTACACAGCTGTTTAGGACAGCATTACATATAACAGCCAAAAGGTAGAAACAACCCAAATAGGTCCATCAACTGAGGAATGAATAAACAAAATGTTATATATATACATACATACACACACACACACACACACGCGCGCGCGCAAATGGAATAATATTCCACTGTAAAATATTATTCCATTATTTGTCCATACAAAGGAATGCAGTACTGATATACGGCGCAATACGAGTGAACCTTGAAAACATTATGCTCGGTGAAAGAAGCCAGCCACAGAAGACCACGTATTATACGATTCTATTTATGTGAAATGTCCAGAATAGGGAAATATCTAGAGACAGCTGCTGCTCAGAGCTGGTGAGCGGGCAGGGAGGATACAGGGGGTGAGAGCTAAAGGAAACGGTTTCTTTTTCAGGTGATGGAAATGTTCTAAAATCAACTGAGAGGATGCTCGCACATGTCTGTGAATATGCTAGACCCATGGAATCGTACACCTCCTTATGGGAGCCGTAAGGAAGTCACCAGTAACTGTAAAGTGATGGGGGGGGGGCCTTGAGGAAGGGTGTGGGGTGGTGGGCTTTGCACTGCGGCAGCCTCACACCTGCCTGGTTCACACCTGGCCCCTGCTGGAGCGAGAAGTTCCTCAGCTAGCATCTCTGGACCTCAGTTCTCCGCCTGTCTAAATGGGCCATTTTGTACGCGGCGTCTTGTAAACATGAAAAGAAAATTGTGGATATTAACCTCCTGGTTAACATGGAAACCAGTATCAGTAGAACAGGGCTTCCAACATGGACAACATGCTGGGATGGTGCAGAGACTGTGGGTTAGCAGGGAGAGAAGATTCCAGAAGGGGATGGTTGGATCAGTGCCAGTCTAGACTGTGTGCCAGAACAGCAGCAAGGAAGCACAGAGGAGGCCGGAGGCCCAGTTAGTGGTCAGTGGAGTGGGGACGGGCATCCTGAGGACCAAAGGACCCTCTGCGGACTCCGTGTGACCCAGAGGTCGACAAGGCTGGCTTTTGCCCCAGCTCCAGCACGCTGTGCCCCCCGTCTCTGGGCTCATGTCACCCCAGTACAAAGCTCAGTCCTTGAATGGTTTCGGCAAGAAGTCCCCTCACAGCTTACAAGCGTTACCAGATCAAGTCCAGCCTTGAGAGGTTATTGAGCAGAGCACATCACCTTCCCATGCCACCGCCTCACCTGGCCGCCGCCCCTGGGACCCAGAGCCCCGTGCCCACCCAGGGTCACCCGGGAAGCAGACACCCCCTTGCCAAGCCCCCGGTGGGCCATGTGTGAGGCCCACTGCTGCCCTGGCCAGACCTGGGGAGACCAGCTCCCTTCTTGGCATGTGCCCTCTTGGGGGGCTGAGAAGCCCTGGGACATTTCCTCCCCGGGTCCAGGGAGAAAGAACTGTGCTGGTCCTCAGGTCCACGCCTGCGGCATCGATGCCTGCTGGCTTCAGAGGACGCCTCAGCTGCATCCTCAAACCAGAGTCAGCCCCTGATGGAGCTGTGCGAGCTGGCGGTACAGCCTGGGAGCAAGCATGCGCCCTCGGAGTCCATGCCCACGTCCCCACTCGGTACCTGCAGGACCTGGGCAGCGGGGTTTTCTTCTCGGCGCCCAGCTTCATCACCAGCAAGAGGAACCCTCCAGAACCTCCCTGATGGGGCTGCACGAGCATTCAGTTGATGTTAACTTACCATCATTATTGTGGTTGTTGTTCGTTTATGATGTAGGACCAGAGATACCATGAGACTCCACCCGATTAAAGCACATGCCTGGAGTCTGAGGGGCAGGTGCAAAGGAAACCCGGCCCTGAGATGAGCGTTTAGCACACTAATAGGTTACGCTGACTCAAGCGTGCACCAGCGCACGCCAGCCTGAAACGAGCCTGCTCCCGGACCTGGTCCTGGCTCTTCCACAAGCCAGGTGTGGATGCAGTGAGCCCGTGTGTGCTCAGGAGAAAGGCTGCAGGTGTGACAGGCCCACGTGACGTGGAGGGACTGCCCGACCCCTATGGGCAGCGGGCTCGGGCACCCCGAGAAAGGGCAGCGGGGAGGGCCTGGGTGGGGGGAGATACTGCCAGACCCAGAGGGTTTTTAATCAATGAATTCTTTTTGAAACATCTGCCTCTTGCCTCTGCAGTCTGTGGGGTTCTTCTGTGGTCCTGCAGCTTTTTCTAACTTCACAGCTGCCATGCTGGTTAAATGCTTCCCTCTACAAACCCCAAAGTAAACTTTTCTTCCCCAAGACTTGGCATGCTGCTGCCTCTGCAGTATAAAAACAAAAACAAAACAAAAAACCAAGCATTTCGTAAACCCTCCCAGGAGGCGTCTACAGCCTTACGCTCCTGAAGAGCGGAGAGAAGGTGAGGGGATGGTGGCGGTTAACAAGAAATGCTGGGCACTGGAAATAGCCTCAGCAGTTGTATTAGCCGGGGTTCTCCATAGAGACAGAGCAACAGGGGATGGGTGATAGATGGATGGATAGATGGACGGATAGATGATAGATGGATAGATAGATGGATGGATAGATGGATGGGTAGATGGATGGATAGATGGATGGATAGATAGATGGATAGATAGATGGATAGACGATAGATAAATGGATAGATAGATGATAGGTAGGTAGATAGATAGGTGATAGATGATAGATACATAGATGATAGATGATAGGTAGATATAGATGGATAGATGATAGATTGATAGATGATAGATATAGATATAAAGAACTAGGTAGATGATAGATAGATGGATAGATGCAATAGATATAAAGAAGCAGGTAGATGATAGATAGATGGATAGATAAAGAGATTTAAAGAATTGGTTCATGTGATTATGGAGGCTCACAAGTCCAAAATCTTCAGGGTGGGCCAGCGGGGAGAAGAGCCAGTGCAGTTCAAGCCCAAAGGCATTCTGCTGGCAGCTCTCACGCTTCCCTGAGGGGGACAGTCTTGTGCTCTCTTCAGGCCTTCAAGCGATTGGATGAGGCCCACCCACATTATGGAAGGTAAACTGCTTCACTCAGAGTTCACTGATTTAAATGTGAGTCTCAGCCAAAAACACCCTCACAGAAACATCCAGAATAGTGTTTGACCAAATATCTAGGCATCGTGGCCCAGCCGAGTTAACACATAAAATGAACCATCACAGGAGTTCACTGTAGCTCATTTTTCTTGGGATCCTTGAGCATCTTGGATCTGTTTTTCCTTTGACCATGTGGAAACATCTGCACATGTTCACTACATTCTTTTTTTTAATTTTTTTTGTATCTTTTTAAGTTTGTGGCTGTGTTGGGTCTCCGTTGCTGCACGTGGGCTTTCTCTAGTTGTGGTGAGGGGGGGCTACTCTTCACTGCAGTGCACAGGCTTCTCATTGTGGTGGCTTCTCTTGTTGCGAAGCACGGGCTCTAGGTGCGCGGGCTTCAGTAGTTGTGGCGCACGGGCTCTAGAGCGCAGGCTCAGTAGTTGCGGTGCACGGGCTTAGTTGCTCTGCGGCATGTGGAATCTTCCCAGACCAGGGCTCAAACCCATGTCCCCAGCATTGGCAGGTAGATTCTTAACCACTGCACCACCGGGGAAGTCCCCATCTTTACTACATTCTGTCTGAGCAACATTTAACTTGCTCTTCCAAACAGACATTCTAAAATTCGATTAAGGGCATTCATGACAAGAGAAGATAGTTTTTCCCTCATCCTCCCTTTTAATCCTAAATATTATTATAAATCCAACTGCCATGCTTTAAAAAAAAAAATCCAATTTGTCCACTAGAAAAGACCCAACATGATCTAATATAATGAACTCATATAATCTGGAGGATTTGGAACTCTACCCAGGAGCCTTGAACGAGCTTTTTGATTACATTTCAGCTTTGTCATTCTGTGTTGCCGAGGGTCACCTAAAAAAGAGTTCAACATTTTATAGCACAAGGGCTTAGCTTCTGTGCAAATTAACCAGAAACCTCTTTGTGTCATTCTTTAAATAGAGATGCATTGAGAGCACGTGATGCGCTTGGAGTACTAGTAAGGATCTTCATTATCTCTAGGGCAGTGATTTCCACCGGACGGGTGGGGTGCGTGGGCAATGTTAGCCCCAGAGAACACTGGGTGATGTCTGAAGCCATCTTTGGTTGTCACAACTGGGGATTAGAGAGGAGGGGGATGCTAGCAGGTAGCATCTAGTGGGTGGAGGCCAGGGATGCTCATACAAATCCTACCATGTGCAGGACTGCCCCTGCAACAAAGAAGTGTCCAGACCAAAACGTCAGCAGTACCGAGGTTGAGGAACTCTATTGGTCCTGTTCTTATAGTAATGCAATTAAACAATTAAAGGCAAATTCCCCTCATCCTTGAATCTTGAAAAAAGTTTTACATGTGTGTCAGTGACAAGGGCACATTTCATAGAAGCAGCTAAAGTAGCTCAAGCTTGTGTATGCTTTTCAGTCCCTGGAGCAGAAAACAACAAATTGCTATGATGCAGATTTGCTCCTGGATGCAATGGAAAATTCTAGATAAAGCAAGTCTTTTCCTCCAGGGAGAGCGTGCAACAGATCTACAGCATAATGATTGTTTTCTCAGACACTGATACAAAGAGGAGCAGAGATGAGTTTCCCTGGGTGGCTTCACTCACCCAGGACAGGCGGGACAGACTCTCAGCCTTTTGGCTCAGCTACTTTAATGTTCTCCAGAGAAGATCTATATAGAAACTCCACTCCAAACAATTGCAACCTATTTTCCAAAATGGACCGAGTGTGTCTCAAGCTGATTAACCTCAGAGCTATCAGTAAGCGCGGCAGAGCAGGAAGCAGAAGAGGAAAATGAGTCTCTGCAGAGCCAGTGGCTAAGCCTGACTCGGGGGAGGGGAACCTTGCGTGGGTGAAGCTTGCCTTCAGCCCGGGTCTGTGTCCTCATCCTGTATCCCTGTCTCCTAGCATAGCTCCCACTCCCACCCCTCCGCTGCCCCTCCTCAAATCCTTGTTTCTATCTCAGAAGGACTGATGCTAGCTGTGAACTCTTGGGAATGTGGCCATTTCTTTCCCCTGGAACTTACCCATAACCCCACACTACCTAAATTGTAGACCTGGGAGGCTGACATCTCTCGGTACTGAAAATGTTCGATGACTTGGTTCTACTTTTAGCTGCACCATGTACCACTAGATTACATCACAAGGCATATAAAAAACAAATTTCATGGAACAAAAGTTTGCAAAAGTCACATGCTTTGTCACAAAATTCTCTACCTTGGGTGCCAAGGATGCTGACGCCTCTGTACGTCAGTTGGCTAGCAACTGTCAGGTTCAGTCACCTCCCAAAAGCATGATTTGTCAGGGTGCCATTACTAATGGGGGAAGCCGTGTGGGACCACCCAAGTCATTTAGTGTAAATGAGCAGTACTTTCAGCTGGGGGAAGACTCATCTCAATCCCCGTCACCAGTTAACAAGCATCAGATGTATCATATCAGAACCAGAAAGGCTATTAAAGTGTTTGTGGTTCCCGGACCTTCTCAGTTTATCTGAAAACTGGAAACCAGAGTGCTGTGGGTGAACATCCATCCTCACCTAATGGGACCAGTGTGAGAAACCCACATCCTGACAAGTGCCACCTCTCAGCCAAATACACACTAGACCTAAGAAGGGAGATTTTAAGAGTAGAAAGGATCTCTGAACAAAAACAACAATAACCAAAAAAAAACCCCAACCACAAACAAAACCTAAGAAACAGTGTTTGGGGTAACCATAGTGAGGTTTCCATACAGCATAATAAGGGAACCCCCTCAAATTACGTATAATGTCACGTCATGTATACTTAACATCCCTTGGCCCACCTTGCCAGTTAAAATAAGTAATAAAGTCCCTCATATATTTATTGTTTGGGTTTCACAGCTAAAGCTTTTTCTGACTTAATACTAATTTTTTTCAACTTAATAGGGTAAGTCATTTAACTTTCCTCATAAATGCTCTTAACATATCAAAAGGATCTCCCAGAAAAAGTTTTCCTACGAAACAAAACCAAAGATTACTAATTTGCAGGCACAAAACTGCAACATCTAAGAATGAGAACTGGCGTTAGTTTGATAAACAAGTAGTTTTCAAGGACAATTAGATAACCTGAACATAAGAAGACATGATAAATGGGCATTTACTAATTAACACTTTGTTTAAACTATATAAACTTAACCAGAGTGACTATTTTCATGAATCACAAAAGCATCCAAGTAGACAGATTACCCACAGGAAGAGATTCTGAGCCTAAATCACCATCATCACCACCACCACCACCATCGTCCTTATCACCTTCACTGCCCCCACCACCACCATCATCATGACCACCACCATCATCACCGTCATCGTCACCATCATCACCACCACTGCCATCCTTCTCACCTTATTGAGCATTTACTATGTACCAGGAACTCATAGCAACTCTACTTAGTAGACATTGTTATTATTGCTATTATACAGATGAGGAAACTAAGGCCTAGTGTGGTAAAAATAACTTATGTAAGTAGTAGATGGCAAAGCTAAGATCAATCTGACACCAACTCCTATGCTTCCCACCACCAATCTTTAAAGACCAGAACACTCCACTGTCATTTCCACACTTAATCCATCCCCCACCCATCTGATTTCCATCGCCACCCTCTGACCACCAGGCCATCTCTGGTGTCTTCTGTCTCCTTACAGAAGAGTTCAGGTGTCCCTCTGCTTACACAGTTCCCATCAACCAGCAAATGTCACCCCAGGTGACAGTAGGGCCCCCAGAGTTGGAGGAACAGTAAGGTGCTCTGGTTGTCAAACCCTGATTGGCACCTCAGAGACGTCTAGGTGCTGCTCTCAGGATGGGTAACCCTAGGAGAAATTGGAAACCCATTCCTCTTGAAGGTCTTCATTGGGCCAGATTAGGAAAGGGTAAATATCTTGAAAGACTAGATTTCACTTTCACTGCATGGAAATCCAGCTCTAAGTTCTCCTCCTGAGGATGGACCTCTTAGCCAGGCTTCACTTATGCTCTGGGGAGAAATCCACTATATATCCTTGGGGCTACCCTTCTTCCTTCTCACCGTGGTCGGAAAGATCTTGACCCGGACAGTCTGGGACACTGTTCTGGGCACTGAGGACACCATAGCAACTAAGTCAAGCACAAGTCATAGAGGCCACTAGACCACGACTGCAGTGTGGGCTGAGATCACCTCCCCACCTGCTCAGAGACCATGTGTGGTCTGAGGCACCTCACCAGAACTGGGGCTCACACAGGGTCTGGGGCTGAAGGGCTCTGGCCTGATTCTCCCTGGGGAGGATACTAGCACTCAGAAGGCCTTTCAAACACACATCTTGCCTCATCCCCACTGCAGGCCATATTATGCTGATCTACCTTCCATAGGGAGTCACTGGGGTTCTTGAGAGACATTCCTGATCACCTGCTGGGCATGGAGGCAGAGAAGAGATGGAGAACCCTTGAGGACTGTCAATCAAGGTCATGAGCACGGAGTCTGTGCTCAGAGTGGCCCCCAGCATCCCTCTGCCCAGGACGGGCACCAAGCAGGGTGTGTAGCATTCACACAGAGACCCATTCTTCTGTAAGGAAATGACTACCCTGCCAGGATCACAAAGAAAACGTGTAGCAAAGCCAGGACCAGACCTTTGTCTGTCTGTCTCCAGAGACCCTTCCCCACACAGCTTTGAATATGCCTACTGTCATTTGGTTTAATTAAGCAAGCGGAGCATCTTCTTCCCCGTATGCTTTTCTGGGAGGAGAGACAGGCTGAGTCTGATAAAGCAGAGTATTTTCCACACTGCTGCTTCTACCGAGCCGATTTAGCTCGTTTCCGCTGTCATGTAACGTTCTCCTAGTTAAACACCAGTGCCCTCATCAACAGGATCTAATCAGCAGTGTCCCAAGAGGCATCTGGTAGCAGGACAGCCACCATCACCCCCCGCAGCCAGTGGGAAGTAGCTGATGGCCAGTCAGTCCCGTGACTCCCGGGCAGATGAAGTGAGGGCCGCACGGCTGCCCCAGGTGTGTTTCAAGCTTCCTCCAGCCCCTGCTCATCTCCCAGGAACAGAGCTCGGGCCCAGGAACGACCTCCAGAGACGCACAGAGAGCAGCTCAGAAGGCAGCGCAGCCCAAACGGGGAGGCCCTCAATACCCTGGATGACCCGTGGATGGAGGCTCAGCCTCAGTCCTCAAGGCTGTCCCGGGGCAGAAACGGAGAGCGAAGTGAGGCTCTTCTCTCTCTGGTCCTGCCTCCGAGGGGTGTAGGGGCTTTGGTGTGGAGGACACTAAGTACATTTGGTGCAGGAACCAGCTGTAACCATACTTTCAGTCTCAGGATGAAAAGGTTTGGCAGGTCATGGGTGTGGCCTCTGTAAAGTCAAGGAGATTTCAGAGCCGACAGGAAGCGACTGGGTGGGTGCGGAGATGGGGCGGGGGAAGGGGCAGTGTTCAGAGCTCCACTCACTTACCTGGGAGTCCCACCCATTACGCTAAATGAAGTAAGTCAGGGAAAAACCAATACTGTATAATCTCACTTGTATGAGGAATCTAAGAAAACAAATGAAGAGCAAAAATCCCAGCTCACAGGTACAGAGAACAGACTGGCAGTTGCCAGAGGCAAGACGTGGAGCAGGGTGTGAAACAGGTGAAGGGATCCAAAGCCACAAACTTCCCGTTATAAAATAATAAGTCATGGGATGTAACCGATAGCATGGGGACTATAGTTAATAACCGTGCGCTGCGTATTTGAAAGTTGCTAAGGAGAGTAGATCTTAAAAATTCTCATCACAAGGAAAAACATTATAACTATGTGTAGTGATGAATGTGAACTAGACATTGTGGTCATTGTTCTGCGATACCTACAAACAGCAAATCATTCGGTTGTACACCTGAAACCAATATAATGTTTTACGTCCATTATATCTCAATTATTAAAAAAGGAAAAAAAAAAAAAAGAGCTGTCTGGGCACATTAGGTCTTCAGTGCCTATTCCACACCAGATGAAAACATCCACCACCTGTGGGATTGGTGCCCAGGCAGATGTCAGCAAGCTTTCTCTGTAAAGGTTCAGACAGTCAGCACTTTAGGCTTTGCGAGCATACGGCCTCTGTTACAGCTATGTGCCCTGGAGAGTGAAAACCACCATAGACGATATGTCATTGAGTGAGCAGGGCTGTGTTTCAATGCAATTGCATTGACAGAAACAGGCAGTGGCTGGATTTGAACTGTGGGCTGTGGGCCCCTGGCCTAGAGGTGGTGGTCAAGGGCACAGCTGAAGGTCGGCAGCCTCTAGCTGGCATTTAAAGCCATGAGCTGTAGAGATGGCCCAGGCAGGGGGGCAGAGAAGGGTCCCCAGGATGGAACCGGCTTCTAGCCCTCAGGGGTAGGGTGGGGCCTGGGTGGGGGGGAGTGATGGTAATGGCATGACCCCCGTGGTCAGCAAGGTGGGAGCGAGCGTGAGTGTTGGGTGGGAGCCCGGCGGGCGTGCAGAGTTAGGGAGGGTGCACGCCCAGACTCGCAGCGTCTCTGGCTCAGTAGCTTGGTGTGGTGTTGTAGGTGGAATTGTGTCCCCCAAAAGGTTTTACTCTAAGTCCCTGTGAATGTGACCTTATTTGGAAACAGGGTCTTTGCATATGTAATTAAGTTAAAACAAGGCCATACTTGGTTAGGGTGGGCGGGTGCTAATCCAGTGACGGGTGGGCGCTAATCCAATGACTGGTGGCCTTATAAAAAGTGGGAAGTGTGTTGGGCTTCCCTGGTGGCGCAGTGGTTGAGAGTCCGCCTGCCGATGCAGGGGACATGGGTTTGTGCCCCGGTCCGGGAAGATCCCACATGCCGCGGAGCGGCTGGGCCCGTGAGCCATGGCCGCTGAGCCTGCGCGTCCGGAGCCTGGGCTCCGCAACGGGAAAGGCCGCAACAGTGAGAGGCCCGTGTACGATTAAAAAAAAAAAAAAAAAAAAAAGTCGGAAGTGTGGACACAGACACACAGAAGGAAGCCGGCCATGTGGTGACAGAGGCAGACGGAGGCTGCCACAAGCCAAGGAACGCCAAGGATTGCTGGCAACCACCAGGAGCTGGGAGAGGTGAGGAAGCACCCTCCCCTGGAGGCTTCAGAGGGGGCGTGGCCCTGCTGACACAGCGATTCCCGAACTGCGAGGGAATACATGTCAGTTGCTTGAAGCCATCCAGGTAATTTGTTACAGCAATCACGCGAAACTAATACAGGTTCGGCCTGAGAAGGTGTACTTCGGAAAATTTCCCAAGTGGTGCTGATGCTGCCTGTCCCGGGAACCCCGGCCCTTCAAGCACCATTGCTTTATGCAACCGCAGAGGGCCATCTGCCAGCTCAGGGAGAGCACGAGGGTTGCCCAAATCTCTCTAGAGTCACCTGGCCGGAGTCCGGAATTAGGAATGTGTAGAGTTAGAGAACCACAGGCTGGGGCTCAGGACGGGCCCAGCGCCTGCACAGCAGTGGGAGGGAAGGCAGGCAGGGGTGGCTTTTTCGACCCCCAACCTATGACCTTTCACCCTACAGAGGGCATCAGGCACTTCAACCAAGGGAGGCCCATTCCAATGGAGTTTGGTCAGGAAGGACATCGAGTCTGCACCTTTCAATGATCACTCAGGTTAGAAGGTAAAAGCTGGTCCCCCAACCCCCAGGGGCAGGGCGTGAAGGGGTCATGGGATGGCTAAGGGACTCCTTTGCTGGGGAGCGGAGACATTCTGCAACCTTTCTCACTGTAGGGTGACAGCTTCCCCATCACAACCCATGTGCCCAAACCCTCTCGTCTCTGATGGCCCAGAGAGGGGCCTTCCTGGTCCAGCTTCTCCACTCAGCTCTTGGCCCTAATAGAGCTTCTAAGAGCTCGTGAAAAATTGGTGTCATATCCTTGCAGCTACCTGACCTCTTGATTTTGTGTCGCGCTTTTGAAATGGCAAGGCGGATCTGAGCGTCATTTACATACGCATCCAGGAAAACGTAATTACCATCTTGTTAGGTTTGGGGCTTGAGTGAGAGCAGCAATGAGCTTGGGCGGGATGACCAGGCAGGTGGTGTCGAGTGGGCAGGGCGGCTGCCCCATGCTTGTGATCGGCTGTCCCTGCTGCAGGGGCAGTGGCCCCCTGGCACTGGGAGCTGCGGTTGAGCTAACAATTCACCTGAGCAATCTGCACATCAAAGTTGGTTTTGTCGGCAGACTGGGGGTTTTCGGACCACCTTTCACGTCCCTGGCTGGAAACCAGCTAGGTTATCATCAAGGGAGACAGCCGGAGTGACCTGTTGGGAGCCAGTGACCACGTGAAGGGCTGCTTGCAGAAGCCCTCGAGGTCCTCAAGGGGCAACGCTCTTGAGTGCACGACTGCCCAGCGCAGACGCACTGCTCTTGGGGCCGGCCCGCCGGACGGGAAGAGCATCCGTCCATCTGTGCTCCTCAGAGCCTCAGGGTGCTCGACGCAGGTCCAGTCGGGGGAATAAAGACCACCTCCCTCACTTTTCATGTCAGTTCTCAGATTTTCTTTCTTTTTTTGGCAGTGCCTCTTGGACTGCAGGATCTTAGCTCCCCGACCAGGGATCGAACCTGGGCCCCCTGCTGTGGAAGCGCGGAGTCCTAACCACTGGACCGACAGGGACGTCCCTAGTTCTCAGATTTTCTAATAAGGACAGTTCCTTGTATATTACCTTCACATCATTTGTCTTTCACAACAATAAATATAAATAATCTCCAATAACAATCTTGGCCTAGAACAAAACCTTATTTAAAATTTGACATCCTATGTAGGTCCTTAATAATTATGATTCTGGATGAGTAGAATTTAATGACTAAAATTATGGTTTTTAACGTGTCAGACTTCTCAAATGCTGAATAGAACTTCCCAAATAAATAGCTGTTTGTCTTCAGTCCCATCAAAAATTACTGAAAAGATGAATTGTGTATGAATGTCTTTTTAAAAAGTAGCTACAAATCATTAGATAAAACTATAGAAGAAAAATGTTGATTTGGTGTAGGAAAGGCCTTCTTAAATAAGAAATGCAAATATAAACTAAAAAGTTTGGCAAGTTTGACTAAATCAAAATTTAAGACTTACACACGATACCTTAAAGATAAGTGATAAAATGGGAGAAAAAAATGCAGGATGTGTCAAAGAACTGACTCAAAATTTATAGAAAACTCCTATAAATCAGTAAAAATGACACCAAAGGGTAATTTTTTAAAAATGAGAAACAGATATATATAACAAAATTTTAAAACAGGAAATAAAAATGGTCAAAAGACACATGAAAAGATGCTCTACTTCACCAGTAACTCAGGCAATTAAAATGAGATACAATTTCTTAACCATCAGACTGGCAAACAGCAAGTGCGCTGCAGGGGGAAAGGGGCCTCTTTTGTCCATTGTCGACAGGTGAATATTCAGCAGGCTTTGAAAAGGGCAACAAACACAGCAGTGACTACTGAAATAAAATTCGTCTTCCCTTCTACCGGCAAGTCCCACTTCTACACGCTTGTCTTAGAGAAACATTCACTTGTGTATACAAATAGGTAAGTCAGATGAAGGCTCTTCATGACTTACAAGTGGTAAGAACTGAAAAGACTGTAACAGTCCATCATGAGGTCATGGTTAAATGTACCACAGTGCAGCTCTCCAGAGGAACACTACACAGCAATCAACAAGAACACTGGGTGAAAATGTATATACCACCCTGTACATCACACGAAGGGGAGAAAACATTAAAAATATATTTCTATGTCAAACAGAGAAAAGACAACTATCATGATATCACTTATATGTGGAACCTAAGAAATATGATACAAATGAACTTATTTACAGAACAGAAATGGACCCACAGACATGGAAGACAAACTTACGGTTACTAAAGGGGAAGGGGCAAAGGGAGAAATTAGGAGCTTGGGATTAACGGATACACACTACTACATATAAAACAGATGAACAACAAGGACCTACTGTTTAGCACAGGGAACTGTACTCAGTTATCTTGTAATAACCTATAATGGAAAAGAATCTGAAAAAGTATATATATATATATATATATACATACATATATATATACTTTATACTGAAAAAGTATATCTATATCTGAATCACTTTGCTGTACACCTGAAACTAATACAACATTGTATATCAACTAATAAAAAATAAACTAAATGAAAAAAAATTATATTATAAATGTATATATTATATAACATATTATATAATATATATAATAATAACAAATAAATAACAAAACTAAACTTGTTTCTATATACACAGGTAAATAAATCCACAGAAACACAGCTGAAGGATGCCTCCCTACCAGTGGGTACTTCTGAGAAGAGGCAGAATGTAAAGAGATTATTTTAACACGTGCAGAGAGGTATTCACAGATAGCTCATGAATTTAAAAGTCTTACTTTTGAAATGTGAAAAATAAAAGTGTGTCAGATGAAGGAAGTGCACATCTATTTCAATCAAAATAAGTAACATTAAAAACACTGGTATCATTGTATCATTTTCCAATTTACACACACTTAGGTTTATCCAAGTATCACACCGTTGTACCATAAGACTTTATTTCACAAGTGATTTTAAATTCCGTAGCCACAACTTCCCCACATTTTTACATGACTCTCATCCTTTTTGCTATGTTTTAAACTTTAGATACAGAGTTTGTTAAAAGAGAAGCTAAGAGGGAAAGACACATTCCTTCTGCTGAATAATATATCCTATTCAACTCAAAGATGATTATTAACCTTTTGGGTATCAAGAATTGAAACTGCTGGGGCCGCATTTATTTGTAGGTCCCCAAATAGCCCTGAGGTCTAAATAGAAAAATATCTTTTATAAACTGTAACAAAACTCTCACCTCAAAATAAAACACTATGAAATTTACACAACTATATCCTTATTCAACATTTTTACAATATCCGGAAACCTACGGGATTTTTAGAAACGACAATGAAAATAGTTTTACATTCAGAAAACAAAGCTTATACCAACATGACATAACCTGAAACCAGGCACCTGTGCAGAGTCCATACAGTTCTTAAGTCACCCTTGTTAAAAACACACATTCTCAGACACCCAATACATGTGAGTCAGAACAAGGATTTGAATGAAGAGAATTCCAATGAGATTAGCTTTGCCTGTTTGTTTGAATGGGGTCTATTATTCAAATTCCTTAGGATGGCCGAGAGGCTCACAGGGCTGCTGGTAACATGGCCAGGTTTATAGCATCCTTTTCTGGTTTTTATCCTGTTTGACAGAGCTGTGAGGTTCCAAACCAGCTTCTAGAACTTCTGCTCAAAAACTGGTGTTAAAGTGCTTCAATGCAACCTCCCAAAATTTCATAAAGCATCAAACCAACACAGGCCACTGCCGTGCCTGCAACCGCTGGTTTCATTTTATTTCTCGTCTTCATTTTCTTCAAAAACAATATAAAGGTGTCCCATTATGATGAAATGATTCTCTCAAAAACCAAACTATGTTAGTGTTGATTAATTAGAGTACTGATACTTGGGCAGACTTGGGAACATCTCAGTGCCTCCGCAGGGTAAGATGCTGATTCTGTGGCTAGCCTGGTGCCATGGGGTGAATGCCTGGTGGAGCTCCCCAAGCATCTCCTCTGGATTCTGCCCCTCCATGCCAAGGACGCAGCCAAAAGCAGAGCGATGGCCCAGGCCCGGCTACACAACCTCGCCCAGGAGCTCCTACATGAGCCGCCCAGGCCAACACCACCTTTCGACAAGAAGACCTGCGTTATGACACACTGGCTGTGCTCTGTGCCACAGTGGACACACTGGAGTGCTCCCAGTGGGCGTCTTGGGCTGTCCCATCCTCCACTACATGCCATCAAATCAGGTCACACCAGACATTACCTGGGAGCCACAACGGCAGTCCCCTCTGAGCACAAAACCCGGACTCCTTCCTGTGTGTGTGTGTGCACACTCACATCACATCACACACCTCCACTTGCAGCTGAGGGCCATCAGAGCACTGCAGGGCTGTGCCTTTCACATGAGCCTTATTTCAGGCTGGGTCAGGGTAAGGAGAGATTTTGCACGCAGCCCTGGCATTCAACTGAGTCCCTCAAAAATGAGCTAAATCAAACCAGGCAGTGGTGGTTTTTTGTTTTTTTCCATTTCTTTAAAATAAAACAAAAAACCTCCAGAGGAATTGTTTTAGCCTCTTATTTTAAATGTTAATGAAGAAACATGTGAATTCAAGGGCACAGCCGTGAGTAGCTGATTCAAGAGTTACAAGGACGTTTGAAACAAAGTCTAAATGCATGGAGAGGAGAGGAACCAGCGTTTTCAGGAAGAGCTGTTTTGTTGTAAGTTCTTCATGGCAACAGCCCTCCCTCCCGCTGCCATGATTATGTACCCAATGCCAGCTGTTGTCGCAAAGGGGACTTTGTTTTATAAGGATCAGTCGTGATGGGTCTTCTGCCATTCCTTCCCTAGAAGACCACTGTCCAGCAGGCCCAGCGGAAAGGGGCCCAGCATGAGCCTGCCGCCGAGGAAACCGAGGACCAGACGCAGACCAGGGCCCTGAGGGATCCTGTGAGCCGGGCACCCACAGCCAAATGCAGAATCCAAACAGTTACCCACGTGGGACGAAAAGGCTCACAAGGGAATACTTGGGTAGCGCGTTAGGATTTCCCCAAATACCGTGAAAAAGAGTGTCAGCACTTCATCCTATAAAAGATAGATTGCCGCTAGCAGCTTACAAATAGTTCCTGACAAATCTTAGCACTGCAGGGAACACCTGCATTGTATCAGGATGGGAACTGAGCGAGCACATGTCTCCAAGTGAACCTGGGGGTAAGCACTGCACCTGACATCCGTCAGGGCTAGAACTCCTTTAGCGGAGCTCAAGTGAATGATGAAAAGACAGTCTTCCGTCTTAATGCAGCGTGGATAAGGGGGGAATACTGTGATCCTGCCAGAGGCCGGAAGAGTCAAATCGTCCCTACTTCTTAGTCTTAGCTCATTTATTGGCCCCTCAGGGGTGCTTTACTTCATAATAACTCGGTACCCATGATTCTTCCCTGGAGACAGAAGGCTTTGCATCCACTTCAGGATTCGGGTGTGGCCCACCTCACGGGATTGTTTCACAGCCTCATCTCCACTCAGCGGACTTCCAGAGACCCGGTCGTCCACAGCACGGAAGGAAGCAGACAGAGGCAGCCTGGACTGGCCACGCTGCATCCACAAATCCCACTTTCCAACTGACATCACGAACTCTATCCTCCACTGCAGAATGAGTGAGTAGCAGGGGTGCCCGAAGTTGAGATGACGAACTACTGCGATTTCCGATCCTATTTCTGAGGCATCTAGTGCCACCAGGAGCTCGTGGGGAGGTGCTGCAGAAAAAGTCACGAAGGTCCGTAATGTCACGTGTTGCATTTCTCAAAGGTAGCCAAAGACATGCAAGGTCTCTGAACGACGCGGTCATTCCAGCTTTTCCCTCCCCACTCCCAGCGGTGAGCTTGGCGCTCGACTGGCTGTAGAACACGATTCACATAAGCAGATAGAAAACACTGTCACTGTCACACCACACACCCCTGGATCAGATGGGGAGGAAACAGTTGTAGAGGTAAAAGCGATGAATGGTCCATCTGTGTTGTCACAGCCATCTCTACGTACATGAAGGCTGCAATTTTTTTTTGAATACAAGGGTTAACATCCACAAGAGGCAACTGAGAGGCACTGAAGTGACTTCACATCCACTCCAAAGCCATTTCAGCTGCCAGAGTCCCGAGTTTCTAATAATCAAGAAATCTCAACACGAGGGGTGATTCCCAGGCATCTCCCCAGAAAACAGCAAAACTGACATTGTCTTAGAAATATTTCTTCTATCTAGTTTAATCATAACTCACTCAGATATTAAAAAGTATTAAAATATACTTCAACTTTTCCCCTAACTGTATTTATATATAAATCCCTGAGAGGGTACCTGTCAAGTTGAAATTCACTATTTACAGTTAACAGACATCAGGAGTGCAAGCAGACACCGGATCTACAGCAGGGCGGTGCTGTCACCTGCCAGGAGAGCAAACCAAGTCTCCCTCCCTAAAGAAAAAAAAAGGGGGAAAGCGCTTGGTGGAGGTGGGGGAATTGTGCCAACACTCTGCACAGGAGCAGCGGGCGGAATCTGCCGTTCATTCACTCTTGGGTGTTTGGAGGGCACGACATGATAATTCCACAGGGCACCGTTGATCTCTCAGCATTGCCTTGCTTTTCCGCCCCTTTTAGATCTCAGAGTAGTGGTGCCAGGGATGATCAAGGCATTTAGCTAAATCTGGAGCAGAAAACAGGCAAAACAAAGCAAAAGCAAATAAGGAAAACAGGAGGCAAAGGGGTCAGCAGGGAATGTATGTGGTGACGGAGCTGGGGGGCACTGCTCATCAGTGCCGCATCCCTGACCGACACTGGAGCGGAGGGAGGAGGGCTGACCCCTTGGTGAGAAAAATGCAGCTAGCCATTCAAAGCCACGAAAATACAGAAACACGAAAATGATCTCAAAGGATATGGATTGGACTGTCAGGGAAACGGGTGTTTCTCTCCACGTCGGGGACCAGCTTTCATCTCATCCAAGGGGACTTGGCCAACCTCAACCCTTAGACACGAAAGTGACCCAACAGCCAACTGCATCAGTGATGCTCAAAGTGGGTCCAGACCTCTGTGCCTTTCTTCTTGTGCCCTTCTGGGATGAGGGAGGAACTCACTAAAATCTGACTTTAAGAGCTGTATTATCGTCACACCTGTCTCCCACCAGTCTGGGTGCAGCCTGATGGTCTGTTTATTGAGATTTGGGGGAAGGTGAGTGTGAGATGCTCAACTCTGAAGGATGGGGCAGAAGGGGGAGAGTGGCGCTACCCCGCCCACATAATGAGACAGACACGTGCTCATTACCGCATAGCCAGGGAGCACGATTTCCCCTGCGAATCTAGAGTTATAATAAAGAGCTTCCAAACTGGTCTGTAATATTTTAAATCTATGGCTTCTGAGCAGAATAATATTTAAATAAAGTGCTGTTGGTAGTGCATATGTGAGAGAGACTCTGCAACCCAGATGGCCAGAGATTCATTAGAATTTCTCAGTGCTTTGGAGATAACTCCCTCGGAGAGCTCAGGGCCCAGGGCAAATCACATACATGCTCTGCCGAAGTCCCAACATCTTGGAAATTCTACAAAGTCGGCATAAGGGTAAACTGAAGATCAGGGGCAGTCATCAAAGGAAAAATGAAAGTAATTCCACACCAGGGATTCCTTGGAATTGAGTCAGGAGGCGGAAGCAACCCAGCTCACTCCAGGCAAATTTGCCTAAAACATGTTTGCTTAAGTATTCAATTGTAGTCCCTGTTTCTCTAAAAAATTTACACCTGCCCCCATTTCAGCAGTCTGCAGAACACTGGGTTCCTTATGCTTTTTGCATATTTTTTACATTTTAAGGATATCTGAATTCAATTTATCCAAGAGCACATAACTTACTTTTGTATTTCTAGTAATAATGTATTAGATTTGCCCCTATTTTCTTAAATACTTTTTTCTTATGTCAATATCTATTTTTGAACATGTTCGAGACTTTGTGTACAGTTTATCTAAAATCCCTTGCTTAAAATGAGTTTGTCCTAGCAATAAATACGTGCTTCTCTACGCAGTCTCATACTTTGACAACTGGGTTTTTTCATCATTTTCTAGCACTGGATGGACAAGAGAGCTTAAAAAGTAAGATACAAGGAAATCTGATTCCTCTATCTTACTTGATCATTTTGCTGTAAAGTAAATGCCTCCATCAGATGGAAAGAAATATTCTGCATCACTTAATCCAGTTAAGAACATGCAGTGCTCACGGGCACCCACGTGAGATGGAAAGGCAAAGACCCAAACAAACAGCAGAAGGGGGGAGAATGCCACAAATTCTGTGTGAAATCATAGAGATATCACAAGTAGTCATTGCTAGAAACGGTACTTTAAACAAAGGGTCTTCAGACAAATGCATTAAAACCATCCTACGTACGAAGAGCCCCATCTTTGTATGGGGCTGGTAAAGTGCTGCACGTTCGACTGATTAAAAATACAGAATTATCCAGAAAATGCCCTTCTGACAAACTGGTCTTAAAAATTTCTTAACGGAGGTTCTAAAGATAAACTTTTAGGTAAAACGCCCACTAAGTGTACTGACTGCTGGGGGAACTGGTTTTAGGCAAATCGATTAGTGCTATGCCCAATTCACTCTTGGGTGCAGCCTGAACAAACACAAACGTTTTCCCGGGCCGAAGGGGCCTGCGGGCACGGGGACGTGTGGTGCGTAAAAGGCAAGGGCCGGGCGGAGGTTCTGCGTCCTTCCTCCCCGCCCACCCCCAGACACCCCCCGCCCCCCCGTCACGTCCTTTTCCTCCAGGACGGTGCCCGCTTCTCCTTGTGCGCCGTGGCCAGCCGCTGCTTCTCTGCCTCTTCCGCCTTCCTTCTTTCCTCCTTCGCCTCCTTGTACCGCCACTTGGGGAGCTGCAGGTGGGTGCTGTCCTTGGTGCTGCCCTTCGCCGCCCGCTCGGGCTGGAAGGCGGGCGCGGGCGCCTTGCTGATGCGCACCTTGGGGATGACCACGCCCGGCCGCACGCTGCTCCGCCGCAGCAGCTGCAGGGACAGGAGGCTGGCCTTCCGCGGGGCAGCTGGCAGCTGGGAAGAAGACGTGGAGCTGGCTCTGGGGGCCCCCTCTCTGGAGACCCCCGCGGTCTGGGAGGTCCGGAATCGCTGCTCGGCGCCCTCCGCTTTGTCCCTCTCTTGGGCTTGCGTGTCCGGGTGCCCCCGTGCCGCCAGGATTTCCTGCACCGCCAGCCGCCTTTTCCCCACACAGGGGGGGTTCTCGGGGCACATGGTCTGGCAGACGACGGCCACGGCGGGGCTGTAGAGGCTCGTGGTCATCCTGACCATGTGGTCCAGGGCGCCCCCATCCTCCAGGCCTTGGCGCAAGCGGGAGGTCAGCATGGACCGCACAAACTCGGTGAGCCTCTGCAAGCAGTTCTTGGAGCCCGCAGGCTTCGGACCCGCCTCGGGGGCCAGCGGCAGCTCTGGCTTGTACTTTTCCCCAAACTGCTCTGGGCAGGGTCGCTCCAGCAGCCTCTGGATGACGTGGACCGCTTCGAACCTTCCCGTGTAAGTAGCCCACTCCTGGGACGACATTCCGCGGTGAGGGTCCCTGGCGTGGACATCAGCCCCTGAAAACCGCAAAGAAGAAACAGGAATGGGTGGATGCAATAAGACCTCCCTTCCACAGGCAGAAAACGAAAAGACAGTGAAATGGATCAAAGGCGAAACTTCCAAAACCTTCTAACAGACCCTACCCTGGAGCTGGGCCACCTGGATGAACCCACACCTGACCGTCACCTCTTGCGTTTACTATTGTAACACAACCGACCTTTTGTTTTTGCGGTACGCGGGCCTCTCACTGTTGTGGCCTCTCCCGTTGCGGAGCACAGGCTCTGGACACGCAGGCTCAGCGGCCATGGCTCACGGGCCCAGCCGCTCCGCGGCATGTGGGATCTTCCCGGACCAGGGCATGAACCCGTGTCCCCTGCATCGGCAGGCGGACTCTCAACCACTGCGCCACCAGGGAAGCCCCACAACCGACCTTTAAGTGTTCCACTTAATGGTTTATCTTTCCTAAATAAAACCCCCTAAACTCAGCACCTAAATCATGGAATTTTTTTATAGAAATAAGATTTCATGGCTTTCCAGCAATGGAGACACAATCAGACCACAAAGGTGCTTTGTAACACTTGGCAGATGATACTAGAATGTTCTAAAAATACTAACAGTAACTCACAGGCAAAGCACTCAGTGTCCTATTTATTTATCATCTCCCTTTTTCCTCCAAGATCTCTTGTGGGGACGATTATGGTTCTTATCTTACAGGAAACGTGTGGCCCTTCACTTTTCGTGCTGGTGGTTAGTTGGTCGTGGGTCGTGGGCTTCTCCAGGACAGAGGCAGTTTAAGCAAAAACTTAAGTCATTTTTGCTTCCTTAACACACATAGTTCTGGCTGGTAGGAGGCATGCATTTAATAAACATTTGTTACAGAATGGATGGTGGTCCCAGTGGCTGAGGGCACTGCTGGAGACCTCGAAGCTGGTAAGAGAGAAGTGCTCAGACCTGGGTCCTGACCCTCAGCTGCCTGCACTTCCCACCACCCTGCTGGGGGGCTCTTCCTCTGTGACACTTTCCTGTGTCAACAGGGCCAGGGCCTAGTACTCAGGGACTTGATCCAACACTAATCTAGGTGCGCTGTGGAGCTGTTTTGTAGGCGCGGTTAGCATCCACAACTGGTTGACTTTTAAGTCCAGATTACCACCCAAAATGTGGGTGAGCCTCGTCCAAGGTCTTAGGAGCAAAAGTTGAAGTTTCCTGGAGAAGAAAGAATTCAGCCTGAAGACTGCAGCATCCACTCCTGCCCAGGTCTCCAGCCCACTGGCCTGTCCTACAGATTCCAGGCTTACCAACCCCCTAAATCACGTGAGCCAATTCCCTAAAATAAATCTCTTAATATATATCTCCCATTGGTTCTGTCTTTCTGCAGGACAGAGGCTGCATCTCCTACATCCTCACTGGTCACTTCCTTAATAAATCTCCTCCGTACCAGCCACTGCCCCCTCTTAATACTGCAAAGTTAAACTTCAGCTCAACTTGATGAAATGTTCATAAGTTTCAGCTCGGTAGTAAAACAGAAATTAACCAGGGATTGCTGTTCAATTAATCTTGGTCCAATCTCAGCCGAATATACAGTTAAAAATCATTCAGCATTTCAAGTCCCATTAGTCATATTTTCACTGGCAAAGCAATGTGGGAAGTAGGGCAATTATCTAGTCTACCCAGGGACCAGGCCCAGCAGAAGCTTCTGCATTTACATCCCACACAGACCGGGGTGTCCGGCATGCTATGGCAGGTGAATATGAACGAGAGCAGCAGGGGGTCTCAGCGACTTCCCTGCCCCATAGCCCTCAGTGGCCCCATGGCTGAGGCAGACGCAGCTCACCTGAGCTCGCCCGGTAGTGCTCTTAATTCTGTGACACGTTAAAGAACATATCAGAAGAGTGGTAATTATTGGGAACTGGAAATCACGATGGAACTCATTAGCTACAGTACAATTTATAAACGGACTCAAATGAAAAGGAGGCAGTAAAAATGTCATTGCAAAAAATAGATTGACACATTAAACCTTAATTCGTTGCACATCACTTAAAAAAGGAGCAAACTGAAAAATTAAAATCTTAATGAACGCTGCTTGAAAGAGACATTTTTCAAATGCTAATGGAAAACTAAAGGAACAGCTGTCAAAAGCTGAGTGCACCTCTTCCTTTTCAAAATCACCTTGGAAAATACAAACACTGTAAAGAACGGAGGCCATTCTGACTGTAATGCAGCTCAAGAATCTGAGTCATGCTATAAATTAGGGATTCACTTCCTTAAGAAAGTACTATTAAGGGTAATATTAAAGGCCTGGGCATAGTCATTAAATCATGAAAGGCAAGTACTGACGATTAGCACGTTATACTTATATCTTTTTAGAAAATACGGAGCACCTCTGACAGGCCAAAGTACCCATCGCCTGCCCCAGAGACACCCGGCATCCTCATCCCCCCACCCCATGTTGTTTCGCCCAGGGCTCCAGCCGTGCAAAGGCTGGGCTCCTGCCAATGAGTCCATTTGCTGCCACGCTAAGTGCTGTGAGCTGTCTACACAGAATCCTCTATTTTATTCAAGGCAGCAACTACTCAGTTCTAGGCAATGCATCATGACTGGTCTATCCCTGAGTTTCAAAACTTGGCCATACTGACATTTGGGGCCAGATGACTATTTGTTTTGGGGATTGTAGGGCTTTTAACAGCATCCCTGTTCTCTGTGCACTAGATGCCAGTAGCATTCCACCAGTTGTGACAATCAAAAATGTCCCCTGGGGGATCACACACATCCCCACCCCATTGAGGATTATGGTTCTGACCTCGATGACCTGCCACGTTGTTCCCCATTCTCCCAGTCTCCCTTACAGCTGGTCAGTGAGCCCCAAAGAGAAGGCTGCAGCACCCTGATCGAAGGGACCGATGAATCTGAGGCCTGGAGCTCTGGTGACCATCGTGCAATCATGAGGTGACCAGTCAACACACTGGCAGGTGGTTGGGGGGCCGTGTGGAGCTGAGTGGACAAGAGGAAGAAACCTGGGTCTGTGATGTCCTCATGGAGTCCAGGGCCAAGCTCTGCATGGTGACTTCCAGTGAGGTGAGACAGACAGACACTTGCTTTCTTTAAGCCACCGTCAAGTCAGGACTTCTGTTACTGGAAGCAGAAAGCATTCTAAAAGGGACTAAAGGAAAACAATCTACCTTCCGTTGCTCATTCTTAGGACGCTTTTCTCCAACAGTCAAGGCCAGGTATGTGGGACCAGCAGGAGGCAGGCAGAGCCCAGGGTGCGTCACTTCCTTTCCTATTTATCTCTAAGCCCCCATCCCCATGTTATCTTATCTCTAAGCCCCCA
>NW_021703768.1:9764206-9879998 GCF_005190385.1 Monodon monoceros | reverse complement strand
CCATCCCCATGTTATCTTATCTCTAAGCCCCCATCCCCATGTTATCTACCCTTCAGAGCCCCAATCTGGTCCCCCTCCTGCCGAGAGACCCTGCTGGTCATGTCAGATGGTTAGACATGAGCAGCTCCCTGCCACATCCTGGACGGGGTCATCTTTCCCTCCCCCATCTGGACACTGGTGATTAGAACATGCCCAGAGAGCCTCCCTTTTGTGGTCAAGGACCGTTAAGTCTCCAGCCTTATCAAGACCAAACAAGATAAAACCACCAGCACAGGTTGGTGCAGGCATACCAAGACCTAAAAGGTGACTCAGTAACCCGGGGTTCATTACGCCGTGTTTGTAATAAATTAGCATTGCGGTTTCTGCATCCATCACCCTTCTGTGGGTTTTGCCCGGGTGCCTGTGGGTAAGCGCTTGCGCAGAAGGAAGAAGTTATATAACCTAAAGCTGTCGATCAGCTTGGCAGTCAAATGATGCAGGACCTGAGGGGCTTTCCACCACTCTGAGAAACCAACCCCAGCCCTACCGCGGGGCTGCTTCCAGTTTCCAAACAACCCCGCGCCCCTTCTCTCTCTCCGGAGTGTACTTTTGCTTTGCTTAATAAAAAACTCTTGCTACTTAAAACTGCTCTATGTCTCTGGACTGAATTCTTTCTCTTCGAGAGGACGAGAACCGAGGGAATAGCCTTTTTCCACCGGTGACAGTCACCACAAGACCACTGTGGACCGGTCCTTACAGGCCTCCTCCTGTGCTGTCTGTGGCCTGTATCTTGGGCACTTGGGGTATACTCGGGATGCAGGGTCACAGGGAAGAGCCCTTGAAGGGGGTGGGGCAGGTGATCCCACCCTACCCTCAGGCATTTCAGTCTTTCAGAGGGTCTCAGCAGGGCTCAAGCCCACAGCCTGCAGGGTAGCCAGCTAATGAGCTCACACTGGTTCGTTTTCCAGTCTTCCCAATCTGGCTTCCTTATCCCTGACCAGCTTCCAAGGGTGACTTTCCAGAACAACCACTTGCCCCACGGTTGGCTCTCGTGGGTACCCAGGCTAAGACAGTGCCCTTGGTGATATGAAATGCCTGATTTTTAGCCCTTTCTCTGCCTAATTACTTGACACTATTCCAGCTTAGTCACAGAAAATTCATGTTTTCCTCTATAAACAGAAAGAAACCTCTCTGGTGATATCATATCCTTCGGCTTTCCAGAAACACATAGTCAGGGCTTGCCTAAGACAAAGATGAGCACACAATGTACAGCGGGAGTGCCTCTGCTCTCTGTTCAGTAAACGAGCCTCCTACACCTTCCTTTCCATCTGCTTTGCTGCCCGGAATCCCAGGGAGATTCAAGGCTTCTGTTTGCTTGTTTTTGCTCCCCAAGTGCCGCAGCAATGACACCAACAACTCAGGTATGAAAGCCAGCTCTCTTAAGCCAGTCTGGAACCTGCCAACCTCCACCTGGTTCTGCTTCTCTTCAGAGATAATCACAGCTTCCCTCATACGGCTTCTAAGAGCATTTATTAAATACACCTGTCACTTGGGGGCATTAATATTCCACTGAATTAACAAGGCTCTGCAACCCTATCCCCAACCCCTGGGATCTCAACAGCAGAGCTGACGTTACTCCTTGGGATGCCAAAAACCAAAGAGCCAATATATCAGCTGTTCAGAACTTGGTTATATATATATATTTTTTTTAATTTATTTATTTAATTTATTTATTCTTGGCTGCGCTGGGTCTTCGTTGCTGCGCGCGGGCTTTCTCTAGTTGCGGCGAGCGGGGGCTACTCTTCGTTGCGGTGTGCGGGCTGCTCCTTGCGATGGCTTCTCTTGTTGGGGAGCACGGGCTCTAGGCTCACGGGCTTCAGTAGTTGTGGTGCGTGGGCTCAGTAGTTGTGACTCGCAGGCTCTAGAGCACAGGCTCAGTAGTTGTGGCCCACGGGCTTAGTTGCTCCGCGGCATGTGGGATCCTCCAGGACCAGGGCTCAAACCCGTGTCCCCTGCATTGGCAGGTGGATTCTTAACCACTGCACCACCAGGGAAGCCCGAGAACTTGGTTATATTTCTATTAAAAGCCTAAGTTCTGGTAATTCTGACACTATTTCGTTCTGCCCAACAAGGTAAGATAAGAGCTGATATGCACCAACAGGTTATGAACTATTGGAAAATCTAAACAGTCTAGGGGGGCATTCAATTCAATGATTCATTATTTCCAAAAGGAAATAGTTCTTATTGAATATTATGAAACTGCAACTCGGAAATTCAACCCAGGTGCAGAAAGACACTCAGGTTCAGAAGAACACGGCACTTGAAAAAATGAGAATGAGATACACAGTTTTATCCTAACTAATATGTAGTAATGCTCGTGCCTTTTGCTTTTAAAATGATCACAGGATGACCTGATTCTGTAAACATCAATCCAAAAGAAATACCCAGATTTTAGGATCTTTACAGGCTTAGTTTTTCTTAATATTGATAAATTCAAACGGAAATAAGAAGACTTTAAAATACTGTTGCAAATTGTTTAAACATTTCAACAAGTATCCTATTGCTATGTACCAAACCCAGGAAAGGCATTCAATCACGTATTGTTTTTTCTTTTAAAACATACACACTCATCTGTAAGAAGAAAATGTGACCCACTTTCCTGGGAAAAAGTATAAGGTAACTTAGTGGCAATAGTAAAAAATGAAAATATTCTGTAAGTTAAACAATAAAAGCCTTAGAGGGCAGCTCAAAAGCTCCCTGAAAAAGGTGTCAGATTTTCTTTTCACTTTTCCCTTCATTTCCCATTTACATTAGTTATATCAGTGGTTTTCAACAAAAGGCCACTTTCCCACTAGGGGACGTTTGGCAATGTCTGGAGATATTTTTGATCATCACAACTGCGGGGTGCTACAGTCACCTAGTGTGCAGAGGCCAGGGATGCTGCTAAACATCCTACAACCCACAGGACAGCCCGACCACGAAGAATTATCTGGCCCCAAACATCAACAGTGCCAAGATTAAGAAACCTGAGTTACCCTCCATAGAAAGTTTAAGTATCTGATCACAAGGATATTTTCAAAGGGAAAAATATACCATAGTTTTTCATTCATTTAACACATAATAGTGAACACATAAAGTCACCAATAACAATGACAACCAACAATGACTGATAGCCTCCTCCATGCCAGGCGAGCCCCTGAGAGCTGTGAAGTGTGAACTCACTCAATACACATCATGACCTCCTGCAGTAACTACTGACATTCACCGAATTTTACAGAAGAAACAGGCCCATAGCAGGAGGTGACTGGCCCTGGGTATAGAGAGGCTGAATGGTGGGGCTGGAATTTGAAACCAGGGGTCCTGATTTCCAAGTTGGTTCTATTGGCCATTCTGCTCTGACCAGGTACAGTTCAGGAACAGAGGCACTAGAGGTCTGCACTCATGTGGATTATTCTAGACTTTGATGGAGTTGTGCTCACGTTGACAGGAACAGGAAAGGTAGGGTATATAAAACCTAATGCCAAATTTGTTATCCAAATAACTAAGGGAAAAGAAAAAAAAACACATTAGCATTGAACACACTGCCCTCAAGCAGGCCCATCTCTCGCGAGATCTGAAAGGTTCTGTGATCTGTAAATGCCTGAAACCTCTACCAGACTCAGGGAAAAAATGACAGCAAATCCCATGCACGGTCCAGACTGATTAGAAGGCAATTAATCTGAAAACAAGAGGGTTTGTAATTCAAATTAGTTCATTGGGGAAAATGCCTCGATTGACATCGAAAGTTTTTGGTTGTAAAAGTGGATTGCTAATTTACACTCAATTATAACTAGATCCAGAAGCAGTAAAAGCAGATGAAGCTCCCCCCAAAACACAAAAGCATCGTAATCACCATTAAATTAGGAGGAACCATCCCTCCCTGATGTCATTGATAAACCCTGTGGAAACGGCTATCTCACTTTAAAAAAATGAAACTGTCACTGAGTCAAAAGCACAACCAATGAGATTAATTTTAATTAGGATCTTTTTTAATTCCAAGAAGGTTTTCATCTTCGAAGCCTCTGTCTTCGCTTACTGAATTTATTTTTCTTACAGCATCCCCTAAAACACTTCAGCTAAAGCAGGAGAAAAAAACAATCCTGAGTAGGTTTGTAACAAATCCTGTAACCCCAATCTAATCACAAGGAAAAAGACAGATGGGCTCAGGTTGGGGGACCAGTGTTCATTGGCCAGTGTCAAGACCAAGTCATGGACAAGGCATGAAGACTGAGCAACTTCTGGGGACCAGAACAGACTGGGGACATGTGACAACTCAGTGTGGGAGCCTGGCTGGGATGCTGGAACAGAAAGGGGCCATCTGTGGAAGAACTGGTGACATCTGGATAAAGTCTGGACTTTAGTGACTTGTATTGTGCAGTTTCTGCCTCTCGGTAAGATGCTAACATGGTCGGGGGAGGGAGGGCGGTGCTGAGTCGGGGCTCTGTGGGTGCTCTCTCTACTACCTCTGTCGCTTTTCCATGCACCTAAAATTATCCCCAGATGAAGGTTTATTTACAAAAAGAAGCAAGTTGTCTAAACAGAGCTACTAGCCCAGGCTGATGCCTGGAAGAATTTTAACGTGGTCCTCAAGATACTGAGACTGGAGGGGATGCTGCCTCTCTGGGAGCTCGTAGGGCCAAGCAAGACCGGCTGAACCCAGTGCCAAGAACAAAAACAAAATAAACTAAGATAATGAAATTAAATAATGGCGACAACAGCATCTCCCCCTATTTGAGATGCTCCCTCTGCGCCTGACCGTGGGTGTGTGCTTCACATACATTTTCTCATTTTATTGCCAGAATAACCCAATGAGGTTGTGCCCTAACAATGATCATTAATTCCATTTTAGAGTGAGGGGGAAAACAACTAGAGATTAGTCGCAAGGAATTCAGCTCAGTAATTCCTTAAATATGTATAGCCCCAGAGAGTTTACAAAGTGATGTATTTCATCCTCAGGGAGGTGGGGAAGAAGTCATTACTCCCATTTCACAGATGAGGACAGAGAGGCTCAGAGGAGGGGCTTCCCTCAAGATGATGAGGCCAAAAGGGCAAAGGGGGGCCTGCCGTGTGATGCCAGGCAGAAAGAAACTGCCCCACACAGAAACCAAGACCCCTAAAACCGAGTCCCACTCCCGCAATTTATGATGAACCTCTCTACCCAAAACTTTAATCTCTTTCTTGTCCCACTCCTGTTCTCCTCAGGATTGATGCAAATCAAAGAAAAGGGGGGATTGAAACCAAACAGGACCCTGTGAGGCCTTCCCGGGTGCAAAAGCCCATCTGTGTCCCGTTTCTTGTTTGTAGAAAAAAGGCTTTAGTCTCCTAGGCCTTCCTCGAGTTCCAAAGAGCAGACTCAAGCAGTTAATGACCAGGACAACAGAGTCACAGGACTCCTAGTTCCTCCTGAAGGGATACAGGTGACAATCTGGTGCATATCTTTGAGTTGTTCTGCAGAAACTAAGACCCCCTCCCAGTGGCGGATCGTGACTACACTGACCACAAGCACTAGATCCCAGACCGGCTGGAACCCAAAGGTTGATGGTTGAGACTCCTGAAGCATCACCCTGTTACCTCACCACCAGCTGATCAGAAGGTCAACAAGCTGGTCAGGCAACCTATGACCCTCTCCCCTAACACCATCTTTAAAAACTGTTGCCTAAAAGCCATCGGGAGGTTCGGGTCTTCTGAGCCTAAGCTGCCGGTACTCCTTGCTTGGTGCCCTGCAAATAAACCCTTACTTTGCTGTGAACAACCACCGTCAGAGTATGGCTTTCGGCACTGCAGGCACACGAGCCCTTGCTCAGTTACAACATCATATGACCACGTGACTCCACCCACCAGCAAGCAGACACCTGGGATGGCTCCTGGGTAGACCCTGCCATCCCTTTGCCCACCTTCAATAGGACCATCTTGCCGGCGTCAAGACCAGAGCACACGTTTGTGAAGAAAAATGCAGGCAGGATGAGGCTAGGGGGTGAGGAAACAGGAGGGCTGACCTATGGGGTGACCAGTGCTGTGACCTCCCAACCCACCCTGAAAGCAGGAGCTTTTTTTTTTTTTCTTTTAAAAATTAAGACTGGGGTGATTTATTAATCTTGTTAGGAACTCTGATACAAAGCACAGTAAAAGGCCACAGACCAGTAAATAAACAATGTGGCTTTTGGCTACTTTACAACTGCTGCTACGGACCTAAGAGGAAAACACGCTTTTTCATCACTTAGAATGAAGGAGTACAAATGGCAAATAAAAGTTTTAATCACGTCTCTGATTAAAAAGTTTAATAAAGCTTTAAGTGTCTGCTGGTTTAAATATTACCAACCTAAAAAAATACTTTAAAAATTTTTAGTTAACACAGGATTTATAGAGAAAGTTACTTGGTTTTGAAGGCAATGCAGTTGGTTCCTATGCCATAAGAAACTTATCCTCCAGCTTTATGAATTAGTAAAGTAGCAGACCGTATTATAGGCCTTGAGTCACATAAATTTATATAGGTTATTAGCATTATCTTTAAATGTACAATATAAACAAAACTGTACATGTATGGCATATTAACTTTGTTTTCCAAAACAATAGGCAACTCATTAGCTAAAGACACCATAGTCTGCAAAAACACTCTGTATAAGATATGTGCCCTTTTCTCCTCTATGATTGGGTTAGGTAGTCTGTTTACATTTCGACAAAACAATAAACACAGTGCATTCCATTATTTTCGTTCTATTTTTCACTTTTGTCTTCAGCAGCAAATTCTGGCTTTTAAGACATGGCATTAAAGAGTTTAAGAGCAGTGGGTGTTATTCACGATCTTCCGAAATGTAAAAACTAGGCGTAAAAACTAGAAGATGGTCAAAGAGGCTTAAAAATCAGTATCACCACACACCCCCTATATGTGTATAAATTCACTGCCTTAAAAAGTCATCTGTTACTCAAATTTGAAAAATTCCACAAATGCACTACCCGCTTTCAGTGCCATCAATGTCACTTTAAACCGTATTTCAGCAGAGTCTACAGTGCAAATATAAATTCTTTATACTGGCCTTTGGGCAGCACTGAGGATCCAAGACAAGACAATGAATGCTACTGATCACCTGAGGATAATGGTAAAGGACTTCTGTATTTTTATTTTTCCAATTCTTAAAAGCTTATTTGATCAGTAGCATTTTTGTAAGAACATTATTTTTAAAAAGTACTAAAATACTATGCCTTTTTTGAATAAATTTAAAAAATAAACTGTACAAATACCATCCCAGTGTCAATGACTACATATGGCTAGGGTCATTGAGGAGTTTCTGCATTTTCTAGCAAAGGCAGTCTACACAATGGGGGTTGTGAAAGCTCCCGTTTGTAAGTCTTTGGTGGCAGTTTTGGTAGGTGAGGGCTTGAATTCTGCCTTGGTGGAACAGGGGGAGCTTAAGGATGAGCAAGATTATTTTGACTAGAACTGAGCACATAGCGTCGACGTGGTACCATTGGAGAGGGTGTGCTAGGAGGAGTGTTTGGAGAATTGGGACATGTACTAACGTCTCTGAACCAGTCTGGATCTCTGTGAAGATGTCCCAGAGCAGGTGGCTGAAGAGTAAACGGACAGTTTATAAAGTGTTCTGGAGGCCGAAGGGGAACTGGTGGAGGGGTATCGGGAAGAGGATCTCTCGGCGGCGGCGGCGGTGGACTATACAGAGGCCCGTCAAATGCACCAGAAGGAGCAGGAACTCTGGGTTTTACCTTTGGAGGAGGAGGCTGTCTTGGCAGAATAGCAGGGGGGTCTTCATCAGATTTCATAGTCCCCTTGGAATCTGAAGCATCATGATCAAATTTTTTTCGAGGAGGAAGTGGAGGAGGAATCAGTGGCCCTTCACTTAGTTTATGTAAACTACCACACAAACTAAAGAAAGACTTTGAATGAGGCAAGAGGACTGGAGCAAAGATGCTATTGCTTCCACAGGAACTGTTGAGATCCACATCTAAAAACACACTAAGGTCTGAAGAAGCAGATACTGGTGGAGTAGATGGTGTATTCGGAGAGGTTGGTGCTGACACTGTTGATTCAAGCTCTGTTTCAGCAATCCGACTAAAGCTTATTTTACGTGGTTCTCTTTCTAATGGTGTTGGATGACCTCGTAAAGTACCTGAGGTAGAGCCATGTCGGCCTGTATTAGGCCTTATTCCAGGAGATTTTAAAGAGAAAGTTGATTTCCTAGGAAATCGAGGTGGCTGTTTGCAGTTTCGGGGTTCAATTTCTAGTGACTTGTTGAACAAATAATCTGTAAACTCGTTTTCAGAAGCATTTCCCATGGGATTAAGGTTTTCAAAGAACCTCCTCATTTCTGGTTCTATCCGTAAACAGTAAGGCTGATTCTGATATTGCTGAATTTCTCCAGTAATTTCAGCCACTTTTTTCCTCTTACTGAAATTGATTAAATCTTTCCCTTTCTTTTTTAAAAAATCATTATTCCCTTCTTCAGTCTTCAGAATATTTGTTAAATATATTCCAAAAGAAGACACACAAGGTGGACTGATTGACTTAAGTTTCACTAGATATTTTTAAAAATGATCTTGACTTAATTCCACAGATTCATCCAAAATTTTCCTTTTTCTTTCCTCAAAGGTATGATCTAGTCTACAGACTCATACTGAATTTACTGCACTGACGATCTCTAATACACCACTGAAATTATTCAAATCTTGAAAAACTTGCAGAATTTCTATAATTCTTAGTACTGCCACCCGTTCCTCAAAATTTTCTGCTTCCACAATGCACTTTTCAAACCAGAGAGTGAGATTTGTGGTGTGGCGAATCAGTTTTAATAAATTTGGAGAATTTATTTATCTTCTTTGGTCCATACACTCCCTACAAGTTCAGAAGGTTGAACTTTCCTGTAGAGATCAGATTCCAAAAGTGTCAGCTGACATGCAATTTCTATTGGATGAAGTGTCATGAGATCAAATGTTTCAAACTGTCCTGGTCTGCTGATATGCCATTCAATTGGTGGAGGTGGACTTTCAAAGGTAATATTATGGCTTATTCCATTTGCCTGAGCTTGTTTCTTCCTCTTGATGATCTTAGCAATTGACTCTACCCATTTCTTCAGAGCTTTCCCTCTTACACTTGAAATGAAGGATTCTAGTCTTTCAAGCAACTCCAAGTCTCTTTCAAAGTCAAAAAATGGTGTTCAACCCTGTGCCGAAACACATTTAAGATCCTAAGTTGTACTGGCTGGACGTATTCCTTGCGAAACCTTTTAAGGTCTGCACTGATTGGCTGCTCGCCTTTCTCTACTGCCAATTTATCTGCTTCACTAGATTGTGGCTCTGGAATTTCAAATCGTTCAATCAGTAAGCTTAGCAATTCCTGTGGTTTACAAAATGAACGATACGTAGTAAGAAAAGTGCGAACAAAATTGGGATCTGCATACATGTGATGTGTTAACCTTTCAATTAATTTCACCACAGTTCCTCCTTTAATAATGGGGATTCCACTTCTACTTTGCAAGTTGTCTTCAAAAACAATGTTTTCCTCAGAGTCTTTTACCACAAAACGATACACTTCAGGACTCGGTAATCGAAGTGGTTGCTCATTTTCTTCCTTCAATAATACTGAATCTAGCATTCGATGTAGAGTACTATGATAATGAAGAGAAATAAGTGCTGCCATCCGATTATTTTTCTCTTCAGCAGACTTAGCAGCAAATATTATGCTGTTTTCATCTTTGGATACTAATTCAAAAGCATGTTTGCACTCACAAGTATCTTCTTTATCACATATTTGTATTTTCCTCATGACAAATTTTTCTTTTAATCTGTATTCTGTACTACTGTATCCTGGAAGGTGTGACTGGCTGTGACTGCGTTTGTGGCTAATCATTAAGCCATCAAAGAGAAAAATATGCCGTTCATGTTTAGCACCAATTCTCGTCAATGGGCCTTCCATAATAAATTCATTACAACACTGTCCAATATCTTTGCCTTCCCATCCATCTATGTTTTTCTGAATTTCATTCATTTTTTTAATAGCCAGGTGCTTGCTTCTTAATTGATGATTACAAAAAGGGCAAACAGGATCCCCAGGTCAGCGTCTAGGTGAATACTATTTGTAAATTCGGTCTACACTACCTTGGAGATTCATGAGAGCAGTAACAGCTTGGTTCAAACATTCTCTGTCTTCATGCTCTTCGCTACATGCTTTCAATTGCTTTAATAATTCAAAATAGTGCCAACAATGATATACTGGCACCAGCATAAGGCATGGAAGGACATAACGAACTGCCTCTTTAAAACCATCAGCAATGGACTGAAAGTGTAGAGCCACTGCAGGTCTGGCCATCAACTTACTGAAATGTTCATTAAATTTTGGTGAAAGAATATCCTGTGATAATGTCTCATAAGGATCAAATGCTTGTTCCTCTGCCAAATCTTCAAAACAGCTTCCAGCTAAGGGATGAGGGCTGCTTTCATCAGTCATTTCAACTGTGTCTTCAATTAAACCTAAAAGTTTCACAGTCAATTCATGTATAGCTAAAATGTTACTGAAAATCTTTTCAATATCAGAAAGTTTAGACAGCTTTCTGTCAGAAATAAAAGCTTCTCAAAACACTTTTATGATCATATTTAGTTCCCGTAGATACTGTCTTTCTTCTGCAATTTCAGTTCTGACAAGGTCATAGTAGTTAATTCACCTGAAGAACCAGGTTCATCTTCACAAAGAGAAACCAAGCCTATGTCATCCTGATCAAACATGTCCATCAAAACCTTATCTGCAGGGCTTCCCTGGTGGCGCAGTGGTTGAGAGTCCGCCTGCCGATGCAGGGGACATGGGTTCGTGCCCCGGTCCGGGAAGATCCCACATGCCACGGAGCGGCTAGGCCCGTGAGCCATGGCCGCTGGGCCTGCGCGTCCGGAGCCTGTGCTCCGCAACGGGAGAGACCACGACAGTGAGAGGCCCGCGAACCGCAAAAAAACAAACAAACAAACAACAAAAACCTTATCTGCACACATTGACACTTTAATGTCCTGTTGGGATATTTCATAATGTCGGATATTAAATACATAATTCCCAGCCAATTTCAAAATATCAGCTGAGATATACTCTAGTACAGCCACAATATACAGGGACACATGGTAGTCCACTTTGTACCCTAAAACTTCCTTCAATGAAGGATGGATTTTGTCCACAGGCAGTAAGAGGATTTCTTCGTTTTCGTTTCTCTATGGCAGACTATGCATCAACAATAGCCCATTTATCCATTGGATGAGGAAAGGTCTTTTGAACTCGCTCCTCCACATCTTGAACAGTCCTTGGTTGGGCCATGCATAATTTATTAAGCAGCTGAAAAATCAGCTCTTCAATATAATAGAGAGACTCTTCATTAGCTGAGAGATTGGGATGTGCTTGCTCCTGAACCTTCCGCAGGGCCGAGATCAACAGTCCCCGCCATTTCGGACTGTCCTCTTCGCTGACGAACTCGTACGTATGCGGCGCCTGCGGCATGGCCCCGGCGGCAGCGCCTCCGTAGCGGGGGCGGCCCGCGGGCCGAAGGGGGCCGGGCCGGTGGCCTCACAGGCAGGGCGTGGGCCGCCTCGCCTCGCCGGCCGCCGCCGCCTCGCCTCGCCGGCCGCCGCCGCCTCCTGCCCGGGCCGCGGCTACGGCCGAGTTGGCTCGGAGGCGGAGACGGCGCCGGCGGGCAGGCGGGCGGGGGCTCCGGGGGCAGCTTCCTCGGCTCCGCGGCGTCGCCTAGTGCAGCGTCCGCAGAGGAAGCGCAGCGTCCGCAGAGGAAGCGCTGCGTCCCATGAACCCGGGCGGCCTCCTTTCCCCGCGGCGCTGGCCCGCTTCTCGGGCGGCTCCTCCTCCTCTGTCTGGGTTCGCAACCCGGCGGGGGTACAGCTGGCCTCTCCCCTGCTCGGACTCCGCTACGGACGCGGCAGGCAGAGAGCGGCGGCGGCTTGTCTCCTCATCGCCTCATCTCCGCCCTCCCTACCGGCAACACCGCCCTGCCCCGCCCAGCCGAGTCACCGCCAGAGGGCCCTGGGGACAGACCGGGCGCGCGCGTCGGGCGAGAGAGCCACACTGGCGCGCACAGTGCTGGCCACCACCACCTTCGCCGCCGCCCCTTCAGCAGCCGCGCACAGGGCCCCAGGGCCGCCGCCAAGCCCCGGGCCCCAGCAAGCGCGGCTCGGCCAGCCCCCTCCGCCCCGCGCTCATTACCCCGTGTAGCTGGAGCAGCCCCGCACGGAGCATGCGCGCCGCGGAGCAGGCCGGAGCTTTTGTTTTTGTTTCAACTCGGATGATGACAGCCATACATCTCAACAAAGAAACGTTTCTTTGATGCATCCACTAGGCTTGGTTTCTATGGGGGGGATTCATCCCTTCAACACATATCTTTAAAGGAGCCAACTCAGCATTTCCCGGGACCCTGGGACTGCATGGGACAGGTGGGGACGTACCTGCTAGCATCAGGGCTCGGATGCACTCCGTTCGGCCCTGCATGGCGGCTTTCATCAGGGCCGTGAACCCAAACACGTTCCTCCTTTCAAGGTCAAGACCGGGGAAATAGTTCAACAAGTAGTTGGTGATGGTGACGTGCCCTGCAAAGAGAAATGCACACATGTATGGACCACACTCCACAAAGAGCGGGCATTCCAGAGGCCTTCCTACACAGACAGAGGGAAACGTGGCATGGTCCACCGTTCTGGTGTGTGTGTGTGTTTGCCTCTCAGGCCGCAAAAAAATAATTCTCAGGAGTCCAGGAAACGAGAAGACAGAGGGCCCTGCCCCGGCCATGCCGTTGCTGCCTCTGGTTCATTATTCCCTCCTGCCAAGCCACTTGGAAGTTCAGCTGTCCCATCAACCTGTTGAGGAGGGAATGTGGGGAGCAGGGACACTGTGGAGGTGGTGTGGGCAAACCCGAGCTGGCCTGACGCAGACGCTGGCTGGTCAGTGGGGAGGCCCTGCATGCTGTCGGCGCCCAGCAGGAGACGCCGATGCAAAACAGAAGATGAACCTCGGAGCCATTTCCCAGAACTCAGAGCCTCAGGGAGGAGAAAGTCTTCATCTCATCATCATAAAAACAGGATATGCCAGTGCACACTGCCACCCTATCACCGCTCAGAGGGCTCGCTCTCTCACACACACACACACACACACACAGAGGCAGGGAACCCAGGGAGTATTGCTACCCAGACCCTTATCCATAAACCCAAGCAGGTAAGAATATTCATTTCAGAATATAGATTTCTCCCCTTTATCGTCTCGCACTTCCAAAAAAGGGCCTGATTTTCTGCTCACTCCCAGAGGGTTTTCAAAAAGCCCACGCACTCTTGGATAGCGGTGAATAAGGAGAACATCACGTAACAAGCAGTGTTCCCAGGATGCTCCTGGCTCACCCAGAGAAAAATCCTCAAACGACTCTTGTGCCACATAAAGAGCTCTGGGGTCAAATGCCCATGCTGCCCGAAGCCCACTGGCCACATCTATTAAGTCCTCGAGTGAAATGACACGCCACCCTCCCCCCCCGACTCTTTAGTTCCTTAGAGCAGTGTGTCAACCTTGGCACTACTGACACCTGGGGCCGGATTATTCTTTGTTGTAGGGCTGTTCTGTGCAGTGTGGGACGGTTAGCACTGGGCTCTGCCCACTAGATGCCAGTAGCTACCATACCCCTCCTCCCTCCAAGGTATGACAACCAAAAATGTGTCCAGACGTTGCCAAATATCCCCTATGGGGGCAAAATCACCCCTGTTGAGAGCCACTTCCTAGAGGCTCAGATTTCAGGACCAAGGTGGGAGATGGCTTCCTCTCCTGCTTACCTTCTCCCTGACCCCTGACCCGCCAGCCTGCCTCTTGGTTGCCATTGCCATCCTGGCCCTAATCGTGACGGCTAACACACCTCGGGAGGGTGGGCAGTCTGCAGAAGCTCTCACCTGAGCCTGGATGGAGGGCCTGGGGACCCAGCCTCCATCCTTACACGCCGAGGACTGGCTCGGAAATCCCGCCGTCATCCCCACCCCATACATGTCCCCCGGAAGCCCCACTGTCAGGGCTGCAGGTGTGACGCCTGGTGGACACTGCACTGCGACTTCTGCTGCTAACTGGGCACCACTAGCTCCTCGCAGGGAGGCCTCTGCACCACGGAGAAGCCAGGACCCCTGAGGCTCCGTCCCCGGCTGCTATCAGGAAGCACAATGGGTGAGACTGGACACATGGCAGAGGAGGTGAGGCCTCCTCCGGAGGGTGGGCAGCCATGGGACACAAGGTGCTCCCGAGATGCAGCCCCCCTTGCCCTGCAGACTGGGAGGCCGAGGGAGCGGAGGCCCCCAGCACAGCAGCGGGGAGACCCCACCCCTCCCCTGCCCCAGCGACGTCTCCTGGGCCTCCTTCCGGGTCCTGCCAGTGCTGTGCATGCCCACCAGTAACTCCTCCCACGGCGGGAGCTCCGTACCCCCCATCGCACGCCGACCGAGACAGAGTGCAGGCGGGGACCCAGTTACCCTCCTTGAATGGCACCCAGACACTGCAGGCTGCTGGCCAAGCAACAGTGCATCCTTCTCCTCAACTTCCAAGTTAAAAATGAAACAAGCAACAGAAACTAGAGTGTGGGCTCCTCCAGAAGCAGTGTTTTCCCCTCACCATGGACCTCAGCCCACCTCCTGAACTCATCGCAAAAATCATGTAGCTTTCTGACTTTCTGAGATAAGCACTGACTAATACGATCGTGTCCGGGGGTTAACAAGCCAGAAGCAAATGGGTGGGACCTTCCCGCTCTGTGACTCACAGGTTCCAACCAGCAGCTGACACTTTTTGAGTCATTCACACCACTTTGCTTTCTGCTCTCCTTTACAGAGCACATCCCCGCCAGGGGACGATGCTGGCTGTCAGGTGCCCAAAGCAGCTTAACTGCTCTAAACTGTTGGAGCGGGGCGGGGGAGGGGAGTCCTTTGATCTCAGTTGGGTTTGTCGTCCAGCTAAACACTTTGCAGCACCTGTCAGTTAGATTTAGCCAGGGTCATAGTGAAACGAATTGCAATTCGTTTGGAGCCGTTTCTTTAAAAACGTGAAAGAGCGTGGCCACCGTATTTTCAGCACGATGCCCTTTGCACTGACATATCCTAAACACTCTGAACAGGCAGGGAGAGAAAAAACTGACAATCCACAAAACAAACGGCCCATTATACAGACCTGTTCTGCATGTTATGTAGAGATCAGAAAAACCAACGTGCAGTCCACTCGTTCTGACTACTGACTACAGGCTCGAGCTGTCAGTGACCCGTGAAATCAGTCTCAGCTCCCCACTGGCTTTCCCAGAATGACAGCACGATACCTGTTATCACGAAACAACCTCGCTCAGCTGAAATCAGGGGTGGACCCAGTGCTGCTAAGAACGAATAGATATTAACCTGAATAGATATTAACCTTTCTTCTTTATTTATTTATTTTTATTTTATTATTATTATTTTTTTTTTTTGCGGTACGCGGGCCTCTCACTGTTGTGGCCTCTCCCGTTGTGGAGCACAGGCTCCGGACGCGCAGGCTCAGCGGCCATGGCTCACGGGCCCAGCCGCTCCGCGGCATGTGGGATCTTCCCGGACCGGGGCACGAACCCGTGTCCCCTGCATCGGCAGACGGACTCTCAACCACTGCACCACCAGGGAAGCCCAACCTTTCTTCTTTAAATCATGCCAATTAACCAAAAAGGAGCTTTTTTCTTTTTCTTCAGTAAGATAGATAGATAGATGATAGGAAGAACACAGCCTTCCTTGCATAACAGAATGTGCCCCATATGGAAATCTAGTTTGAGCCTAGTCCAACTTTGACCGTATGGTACAGGATTTGGTTCCTGAAGTCCTCAGAGTGGACTTAACGAGTGGGCTGACCACACAGAGCTAAAGAACGACCTCCGCCGACCCCATGAGCCTTACCCTGCCTAAAAGAAGGGCTTAAGCAGCCCAGGGAGTAAGTTAATTCTTGATGACATAGCTTCAGTGGAGTAACTAAATGGCCATGCAGACAGAGAACTGAGTACTTAAGAGAGCTCGCTCTGAGAACACTCAAATTCAAGCTCCCAGCCTGCCACTTAAAATCTGGGTGAGCCTGGGGAGGTAGGTCAACTTCACTGAGTCTTTGTTTCCACATCTGGAAAATGGGAGATAATATCAACCTCACAACTGTGAAAATGACAGGAGATAAGGTGTTGTATAAAAAGGGCCTAACAGACAAATTTCTGGGCAGAAAAACTCCAAAAAACGTATGCACTTGCTCCACTCCCGAGGAGGTGACACATAAGCACCCACTCGTTCTCTTGTGGGCTGTGCACAGAGACTCCCCTCCAAAGAGTAGACTGTGTTGGGGATGGCGGTGGAGCGGTAATCTCACAAGACAGAAGTGTGGCCAACATGACCTCAGCCCGGTGATCAGGGTCAACGGTCATGTCCAGAGCCTCTGCCGACAAAGATTCTCTGCCTGATCAAACTTCACTCAGGCTTCTGAATCTTCTCCCCAGGCCCATCTGTGCCCTTCCTTGTAAAATCTCATTTTAGCAATAACCCTGCTAATAAGTCAGTTTAACGAGAACCACCCTCATCCCCACCATGCTATCTGGTCATTCCTCATCCTCCACCAGCCCCCAGGTGACATCCGATCACCCTGGCCTGTCTTCAGCAAGAATCTTGTTAGGTCAGTTTGGCCGGAATCTCCCTGATGTTTCCTCTTAGTCATTTTCCACCCCAGGCCCCCACCCTGGCTCCTTGTCTATAAACACCCACATATCCATGCTGCAGTTGGAGTTGAGCCTACCCTCTCCCCTGGTGCAAAATCCCATTGTGATGGCCCTCATACCTATCGAGATGATTTTTGAATAAAGTCTGCCTGACCATCTCTAACAGGTGTCATTGAATTTTTCTTTAACAAATCCCTTCATATGATGTCATGCAAACGGCACTTTCCTCTGTAGTCCTCCTTTGAAAAACCCGCACCTCCACTCTAATCATGCAGAAAACACCAGACACACACAAACTGAGGGACACTCTACCTGACGAGTGCCTAACAAGCACTCCCCAGACTGTGAAGGTCATAAAGTCTGAGAAACTGTCACAACCAAAAGGAGCATGAGGGGACATGACAACAAAATGTCACATGGGATCCTAGCTGGGATCTTGGAACAGAAAAAGGACATTAGGGAAAAACTGAGGAAGTCTGAATTAAAAAAATGGACTTTAGTTAATAAAAAAAAAATGCATTGAGGAGATTGGTTCAAGATAGCAGAGTACAAGGACATGCGCTCACTCCCTCTGCGAGGGCACTGGAATCACAACGGCTCAACAATCATTGACAGCAAGACACTGGAACTCACCAAAAAAGATACCCCACATCCAAAGACAAAGGAGAAGCCACAATGAGACCGTAGGAGGGGCGCAATCACAATAAAATCAAATCCCGTAACCGCTGGGTGGGTGACTCACAGATTGGAGAACAATTATACCACAGAAGTCCTCCCACTGGAGTGAAGGTTCTGAGCCCCACGTCAGGCTTCCCAACCTGGGGGTCTGGAAACGGGAGGAGGAATTTCCAGAGCATCAGCCTTTGAAGGCTAGCAGGATTTGACTGCAGGACTTCGACAGGACTGGGGGAAACAGAGACCCCACTCTTGGAGGGCCCACATAAAATAGTGTGCGCATCGGGACCCAGGGGAAGGAGAAGTAACCCCAGGGGAGACTGAACCAGACCTACCTGCTAGTGTTGGAGGGTCTCCTGCAGAGGCGGGGGGTGGCTGTGGCTCACCATGGGGACAAGGACACTGGCAGCAGAAGTTCTGGGAAGTACTCCTTGGTGTGAGCCCTCCCAGAGTCCACCATTAGCCCCACCAAAGAGCCGGGTAGGCTCCAGTGCTGAGTCACCTCAGGCCAAACAACCAACAGGGAGGGAACTCAGCCCCACGAATCAGCAGACAAGCAGATTAAAGTTTTACTGAGCTCTGCCCACCAGAGCAACACCCAGCTCTACCCACCACCAGTCCCTCCCATCAGGAAGCTTGCACAAGCCTCTTAGACAGCCTCATCCACCACAGGGCAAATAGCAGAAGCAAGAAGAACTACAATCCTGCAGCCTGTGGAATGAAAACCACATTCACAGAAAGAGAGACAAAATGAAAAGGCAGAGGGCTATGTACAAGATGAAGGAACAAGATATAACCCCAGAAAAACAACTAAATGAAATGGAGATAGGCAACCTTCCAGAAAAAGAAGTCAGAATAATGATAGTGAAAATGATCCAGGACCTCAGAAAAAAAATGGAGGCAAAGATTGAGAAGATGCAAGAAATGTTGAACAAAGACCTACAAGAATTAAAGAACAAACACCTAGAAGAATTAAAGGACAAACAAACACAGATGAATAATACAGTAACTGAAATCAAAAATACACTAGGAGGAATCAATAGCAGAATAACTGAGGCAGAAGAATGGATAACTGACCTGGAAGACAGAATGGTGGAATTCACTGTCACAGAACAGAATAAAGAAAAAAGAAAGAAAAGAAATGAAGACAGCCTGAGATACCTCTAGGATAACATTAAACACAGTGACATTCGCATTATAGGGGTCCCAGAGGAGAAGACAGAGAGAAAGGACCCGAGAAAACATTTAGAGATTATAGTAGAAAATTTCCCTAACATGGGAAAAGAAATAGCCACTCAAGTACAGGAAGCACAGAGTCCCAGGCAGGATAAACCCAAGGAGAAACATGCTGAGACACATAGTAATCAAACTGACAAAAATTAAAGACAAAGAAAAATTATTAAAAGCAACAAGGGAAAAACAACAAATAACATGCAAGGGAACTCCCATAAGGTTAACAGCTGATTGATTTCTCAACAGAAACTCTACAAGCCAGAAGGGACTGGCACAATATATTTAAAGTGATGAAAGGGAAGAAACTACAACCAAGATCACTCTACCCAGCAAGGATCTCATTCAGATTTGACAGAGAAATCAAAAGCTTTACAGAAAAGCAAAAGTTAAGAGAATTCAGCACCACCAAACTAGCTCTACAACAAATGCTAAAGGAACTTCTCTAGGCAGGAAACACAAGAAAAGAAAAAGACCTACAAAAACAAACCCAAAACAATCAAGAAAATGGTAATAGGAACATACATATCGATAATTACCTTAAACGTAAACGGATTAAATGCTTCAACCAAAAGACACAGGCTTGCTGAATGGATATAAAAACAAAAGCCATATATATGCTGTCTACAAGACACCCACTTCAAACCTAAGGACACATACAGACTGAAAGTGAGGGGATGGAAAAACATATTCCATGCAAATGGAAATCAAAAGAAAGCTGGAGTAGAAATTCGCATATCAGATAAAATAGACATTAAAATAAAGAATGTTACAAGAGACAAGGAAGGACACTACGTAATGATCAAGGGATCAATCCAAGAAGAAGATATAACAATTATAAATACATATGCACCCAACATAGGAGCACCTCAGTACATAAGGCAAATGCTAACAGCTATGAAGGAGGAAATGGACAGTAACACAATAGTGGGGAACTTTAACACCTCACTTACACCAATGGACAGATCATCCAGATAGAAAATTAATAAGGAAACACAAGCTTTAAATGACACAATAGACCAGATAGATTTAATTGACATTTATAGGACATTCCATCTGAAAACAACAGATTACATTTTCTTCTCAAGTGCACATGGAACATTCTCCAGAATAGATCACATCTTGGGTCACAAATCAAGCCTCAGTAAATTTAAGAAAATTGAAATCATATCAAGCATCATTTCCCACCACAACTCTATGAGATTAGAAATCAATTACAGGGGGAAAAGAGTAAAAAAAACACAAACACATGGAGGCTAAACAATACTTTACTAAATAACCAAGAGATCACTGAAGAAATCAAAGAGGAAATCAAAAAATACCTAGAGACAAATGACAATGAAAACACGACAATCCAAAACCTCTGGGATGCAGCAAAAGCCGTTCTAAGAAGGACGTTTATAGCAATACAATCCTATCTCAAGAAACAAGAAAAATTTCAAATAAACAATCTAACCTTACACCTAATGGAACTAGAGAAGGTAGAACAAACAAAACCCAAAGTTAGTAAGAGGAAAGAAACCATAAAGATCAGAGCAGAAATAAATGAAATAGAAACAAAGAAAACAGCAAAGATCATAAAACTAAAACCTGGTTCCTTGAGAAGATAACAAAATTGATAAACCATTAGCCAGACTCATCAAGAAAAAGAGGGAAAGGACTCAAATCAATAAAATTAGAAATGAAACAGGAGAAGTTACAACAGACACCGCACAAATACAAAGCATCCTAAGAGACTACTACAAGCAACTCTATGCCAATAAAATGGACAACCTGGAAGAAATGGACAAATTCTTAGAAAGCTATAACCTGCCAGGACTGAACCAGGATGAAATAGAAAACATGAACAGACCAATCACAAGTAATGAAATTGAACCTGTGGTTAAAAACCTTCCTGCAAACAGAAGTCCAGGACCAGATGGCTTCACAGGTGAATTCTATGAAACATTTAGAGAAGAGCTAACACCCATCCTTCTCAAACTCTTCCAAAAACTTGCAGAGGAAGGAACACTCCCAAACTCATTCTACAAGGCCACCATCACCCTGATACCTAAACCAGACAAAGATACTACAAAAGAAGAAAATTACAGACCAATATCACTGATGAATATAGACTCAAAAATCCTCAACAAAATACTAGCAAGCAGAATCCAATAACACACTAAAAGGATCATACACCATGATCAAGTGGGATTTATCCCAGGGATGCAAGGATTCTTCAATATATGCAAATCAATCAATGTGATATACCATATTAACAAATTGAAGAAGAAAAACCATATGATCATCTCAGTAGATGGAGAAAAAGCTTTGACAAAATTCAACACTGATTTATGATAAAAAACTCTCCAGAAAGTGGGCACAGAGGGAACCTAACTCAGCATAATAAAGGCTATATATGACAAACCCACAGCAAACATCATTCTCAAGAGTGAAAAACTGAAAGCATTTCCTCTAAGATCAGGAACAAGACAAGGATGTCCACTCTCACCACTATTATTCAACATAGTTTTGGAAGTCCTAGCCACGGCAATCAGAGAAGAAAAAGAAATAAAAGGAATACAAATTGGAAAAGAAGAATTAAAGCTGTCACTGTTTGACATGGTACTATACGTAGAGAATCCTAAAGATGCCACCAGAAAACTACTAGAGCTAATCAATGAATTTGGTAAAGTTGCAGGATACAAAATAATGCACAGAAATCTCTTGCATTCCTATACACTAACAACGAAAGATCAGAAAGAGAAATTAGGGAAAGAAACCCATTCATTATTGCAACAAAAAGAATAAAATACCTAGGAATAAACCTACCTAAGGAGGTAAAAGACCTGTTCTCAGAAAACTTTAAGACACTGATGAAAGAAATCAGAGATGACACAAACAGATGGAGAGATATACCACGTTCTTGGATTGGAAGAATCAATATTGTGAAAATGACTATACTACCCAAAGCAATCTACAGATTCAATACAATCCCTATCAAATTACCAATGGCATTTTTCACAGGACTAGAACAAAGAATTTTACAATTTGTGTAGAAACACAAAAGACCCCGAATAGTCAAAGCAATCTTGAGAAAGAGAAACGGAGCTTGAGAAATCAGGCTCCCAGACTTCAGACTATACTACAAAGCTACAGTCATCAAAACAGTATGGTACCGGCACAAAAACAGAAATATAGATCAATGGAACAGGATAGAAAGCCCAGAGATAAACCCACGCACCTATGGTCAACTAATCTGACAAAGGAGGCAAGAATATACAATGGAGAAAAGACAGTCTCTTCAATAAGTGGTGCTGGGAAAACTGGACAGCTACATGTAAAAGAATGAAATTAGAACACTCCCTAACACTATACACACAAAAAAAACCTCAAAATGGATTAGAGACCTAAATTTAAGACCAGACACTATAAAACTCTTAGAGGAAAACATAGGAAGAACACACTTTGACATAAATCACAGCAAGATCTTTTTTGACCCACCTCCTAGAATAATGGAAATAAAAACAAAAATAAACAAATGGGACCTAATGAAACTTAAAAGCTTTTGCACAGCAAAGGAAACTATAAACAAGATGAAAAGACAACCCTCAGAATGGGAGAAAATATTTGCAAACCAAGCAATGGACAAAGGATTAATCTCCAAAATATAAACAGCTCATGCAGCTCAATATTAAAAAAACAAACAACCCAATCCAAAAATGGGCAGAAGACCTAAATACACATTTCTCCAAAGAAGACCTACAGATGGCCACGAGGCACATGAAAAGCTGCTCAACATCACTAATTATTAGGAAAATGCAAATCAAAATTACAATGAAGTATCACCTCACACTAGTTAGAATGGGCATCATCAGAAAATCTACAAACAACAGATGCCAGAGAAGGTGTGGCGAAAAGGGAACCATCTTGCACTGTTGGCAGGAATGTAAATTGATACAGCCACTATGGAGAACAGTATGGAGGGTCCTCAAAACACTAAAAACAGAACTACCATATGACCCAGCAATCCCACTACTAGGCATATACCCAGAGAAAACCATAATTCCAAACGATACATGCACCCCAATGTTTGTTGCAGCACTATTTACAATAGCCAGGTCATGGAAGCCACCTAAATGCCCATTGACAGATGAATGGCTAAAGGAGATGTGGTACATATATACAATGGAATATTACTCAGCCATAAAAAGGAACGAAATTGGGTCATTTGTAGAGACGTGGATGGAGCTAGAGACTGTCATACAGAATGAAGTCAGTCAGAAAGAGAAAAACAAATATCGTATATTAACACATATATGTGGAATCTAGAAAAAAAGTACAGATGAACCGGTTTGCAAGGCAGAAATAGAGACACAGATGTACAGAACAAATGTATGGATACCAAGGGGGGAAGCAGGGGTGGTGGTGGTGGTGTGATGAATTGGGAGATTGGGATTGACATGTATATGCTAATATGTATAAAATAGTTAACTAATTAGAACCTGCTGTATAAAAAAAGTAAAATAAAATTTAAAAAAAATGCATCGATATGGGTTTATTTGTTTTGTGCAAGGTATCATCCTAGTGTAAGAGCCTAACGAAAGGGGAAACCAGGTGTGGGGTATACGGAAATTCTCTGCACAATCTTTACAGTTTTTCTGTAATCAAAAGTTCATCTTCTGAAAGGGAGATCTAGGCTAGGGCCACTCGATAAGACTGCAAGGTAGGGACGATGGCTCTTGACTGGCTGCCGGGTGTGGATCCTGTCCACACAGTCCACAAGCCTCACCAGCGGTGGGGGAGGCGGGGTGCTTACCAAGTGGGTGTGCAATGGACAGAGGAGACGGTGGCCAGCCCCCGGGGAGGGCCGGAGGGTAGAGAGGAGTTGTTGACTCAGAGCAAAGTGAATGGACAGGTCTTGGTGATTATTGGGCTGAGCCAAGTAACAGAAAGAGAAAAGTCAAAGATGACTCCTGGTACCACCCCAGCCCCAGGGTTCTGGCTTCACTTTGGATGGCCAATGGCATTTTCTCTGAAAGTGTACGGGAGACAGAAGTCCATGGTAGCCAAGCTGGACTATCTTTCAAGCTATCTGTGTTACCAAAGAAAAGGAAAGCTCCCTTCAGTTCATTGTCATGGTTTTAAAGAAAAAAGGTTAATATCTATATGTTCTTAGAAGCATCATATCCACTCTTGATTTCCACTGAGCAACAATCCCCCAAACCCCAAGGGGGGAATTTTAAACTTTCCAACTCTTAAGTCACCTACCTCACAGCAAACCCCTCTCCCAGGAGATGACACACCTCCTACTTCATAGAGGGAACTGAAACCACAAGGGAACCCCCTCAACTTTCCCCCATCACTCCCAAAACTTCCCCACATCCCTCTTAGTGAAAAGGAGGGTGTTTCTTCTCCTATTTAAAGATGCCAATCTCTCCTCCCCTTGCAGTGCTTTAAAGCCATTCCCCATCTACTTCTGGGGAATATATTTGTGCTACAAACTACTTCCTCTTTCTCTTCAACCTCTCCCGCCTTGCAAATTCATTCCCACCAGATTGTATTAACGGACTAAATTCCTCACCTTGCCTTCTGCCACATGGCTTCTAAGTTCTTCTGTCAAGAAGAACATTGGCCCACAGGACATCTACAGGCATGATGCCAACAGAAGCTTGAAACACACTCACTGATGGGACTCCTTCTACACTTGTGCCTCAGCTATCTCCCTAAGAAGAACGTGCCAGGCTGATACAATGGTCCCAGGTAGAGGATGAGAAATGCACGGAGCAGAGCAGACCCGGCTGAATGGTCCGGCTCACCCACAGACACACGAGCAAAGGCAGTCTAGATCAGCCGATCCCCAGCCCATCCGCAGATGCATCAACTATAAACATATTTTAAACTAGAGTTTGGGGGTGGTCATGCAGCAGTAAGCTGGTATATATGCTCAAGGGTCTCCCATCTTAAAATATATATGACTGTCTTAGCCCATTCAAGCTGCTGTAAGAAACTGCCATTGACTGAGCGGGTTAAACAACAAACATTTATCTCTCACAGTTCTGGAGGCTGGGAAGTTCAAGATCAAGATGCCAGCAGATTCAGTGTCTGGTGAGAGCCCGCTTCCTGGCTCATAGGGTATCTTCTTGCTGTGTCCTCACATGGAAAAAAGGGTGAGGGAGCTCTCTGGAGTCTCTTGTATTAAAGCACTAACTCTATTCATGAGGGCTACACCCTCATGACCTAATTACCTCCCCAAAGCCCCACCTCCTATTACCATCACTTGGGGATTAGGATTCAACATATTAATTTGGAGGGAAGACATAAACATCCAGTTCATTGCAGTGACCAACAATAATCCCCAGGACCTGTCTTTGTATTCCCGCCACCCACCATCAATCACCTGACTCCCTTTCAGGCTAACTTCCAGAGTCTTCTACTCTCACTCTTGCTACTTATACCCCCCACCAAGTCTCCTGAAACCGTCTTCCATCATTCCCCAATGACTGTCTTGTAGCAATATCCAATGGTTACTAGTCAGTTCCCATCTTACTAGACATCTCTGTAGCATTTACCACTTGCTTGTTCCATCCTTTTGAAACTCTTTCTGCAAATGTCCTGACAGCTCACCCTTCTGCTTTTCTTCCTCTCTCTCCAGCCACTCAATTTTCTTTGTGGATTCTTCTGTTCTCTGCTTTCTGAAATGCCACTGTTCCTCAGACGTATGACTAAGCCCTCTTCTCATCCCCTACACGCTCCCTTGGTGATCCTATGCCCTCTCAGCCTAAAACTTCCAGATCACTTACTGCTAGCTAATCTCTCTTTCTGAGTTTCTTACCTAAATATGTGTCTACTGGATATTTCATCTTGGGCATCCCACCAACAAAGCAAACTCAACACATCAAACCCAAAACACGTTTCTTCCAAACCTGCTCCTCTCACCCACATTCCTTATTCAATGATGAATACCACCAATAACTGACAGAGGTGCCCAAGACAGAAATCTGGGCTTTCTCTTCAGCCCTCCCCTAACCCCTTCCCCATCCAAGTATCATGGAATTCTGGCAAGGCCACCTCTTAAACATCTTCCAAACCTGTCCGTGTTTCTCCATTCCCACTTCTAACCTAGATGAGGACCACCACATCCTTCCTGGGGTCCACCCCTCTCCTACCTGGACTTCCTGGTCCGATTTCTGCCCCATTCTCCACACCATCAGCAAGAAACTCTTCTGACCAACACAACTACTGCTTAAAACCCTTCATGGTTTCTACTCTTTAGACGAAGTCTCAACTCTTTAACCAGCTAGCTCCTTTTTTATCTGACCCTGCTCTCTGAAGGCCAGCAGAATATGCCACCTCAAAACATGCAACTTTGACATTTATTTTGAGCTGAAGGCAACTGAGAAGAAGCAATTACAAGAAAAGTTCCCTGTCCTCCCCCATTTGCCTAAAAGCAGGACATACATTTTCTTATTTTATTGCTTTATGTTTCCCCAGTTTTACTGAGATATAATTAACATATATCACTGTGTTAAATTAAGGTGTACAGCATAATGATTTGACTTACATATATTGTGAAACATTACCATAGTAAGTTTAGTTAACATCCATCATCTCATATAGGTACCAAAAAGGGGGGGGGGATGGTTTTTCTTCTTTGTGATGAGAACTCTTCAAAAACTGCTTTCCCTTGTCCTGTCATTTCTCCACAAATGTATTGCTCTTTATGGAAGATGACGTATAAGCCAGAGTTCTAAGCCACTTCCTTGAGTTATTCACTTTTCCCTGGGTGTCCCCCATTTACACATGCATGTTTATAGATGTCTGGTCCTCTCTTGTTAGTCTTTTATTACAGGGGTCTCAGTTGGGAACCCAGAAGGGTAGAGAGAAGGTTATTTTTCCTCCCCTATATCCCCGCTTCATTCTCAGCTCTTGCACCAATGCCCTTCTCCTTGACTCTTTAATCATAACTTTTTTTAATTCAGCCGTGTACCACACTTTCTCTAATCTGGTGGCCTTCCCACCAGGCTAGTTCCCCACCTGGTATACTCTTTCTTTGCCTTCTACCCAATTACCTGATGAGCCTTCCCTTCCACTGGAAGCTCTGCCCTGGTCCCCCAAGCCTGGATTAGGCACCTGAACCATCATGCCTCATGGTCCACATTTCCGTGTGGCTGTGGATTCCCACAGCCACCACGCTTGCTCATAAGTTCAAAACTTCCAACTGACTGCAAGCTCAATAAATATTTAGTAAGTAAAAGGGCAGAAGGATTCCTACTTCTCCCTTGAAAAAATTCACTTATCAAAAAGGTTGCTAATTTTCAAGCCATAACCCACATTAACTAAGATTACATGGCCATCACAATTATTAATTCAACATGTAATTGGGTACCAATGATGGGCTAAACGTCTTGTTTATTCCTTTATTCAAGGAAAGGAAACAGACAATAAACCTGTGCAGACCTAAAAATGGAATTAGGGCTGTCTAAAGACTTGATTGGTCTGACACCAGGTACTCAAAATATACTTTTCCAAACCAGCCAGTAGAGGGAACTGTTGATTGGAAATATCAGGTCCCAGCAGCACTGAGGAAGAGAACAGATTCTTCGTCCCCATCCAGAGGAGGGGAAAATGCACAAGGGGAGCAGAGGGCAGGCAGCACAGACAGGCTTTCCTCTAGTCTGACCGAGGAGCAGGGCCAGCTGCTGCGAAGGAGGTGGCATTGCTGTGCTCAGTCAGAAAGGCTCCAAAAAATGGAGTTTATGGGAAAAGGCGAGGTGATGCTAGGAAACCTCAGAGACGTGCCAAGTTCTAATGTACTTAAAACAGTAGAAACCGAGTAAAAGGAAAACACTTCAAAAATCCATAAAAATCACAATGAAGTCAGACTAGAAATCGTGATCCAGCTGTAGTGATAATAAGATAAATACAATGAAGAGGCGTTGGCCTGCCTCAGGCCAAGTCATACGTTCTCCTCTGAAGCGGGACACTCCCCAAATCCAGTTCACAATTCAGAACACACACAGGCAGCCTGAGCCTGCCAGCCACTCCTGGGAGCCTCACTGCCACCCTGTCCCCAGCAAACAAGTGACATGAATAATGCCAGGCTGGCTCTCAGTGCATTTCCTCCAAAATCTTAAAGATAAGTTCAAGGAATAACAAGTTTTAAGGATGCACCAGAGGTTACTTGTACTGAACCAGCTTGATATTATCACCAGTTCGGAAGGACCCCTGCAGTTTTCTCACTTCATCTTACTCCTGCTCTTCTGTTCAAGGGGAAGAAGAAACGGAGAAAGTAAACACCTAACGCCATCCCCGGGGCGTGTAATTCATTTCTTTGGTTATATCCTACTTTATACTTTTGTTAGGGGAAGTAAGGTAGAAATTGAAATTACTGGCTGAATGAGATTTAGGGATTATTTGAGGCTTTATTTTCATATATCCTCTCCATGGTAAAGGCCTAACTTAGATTCAGCTGTATCTTTATTCTGCATAAAGACCTGAGAAGGTGAGACTTCGCAGAGAACACGGCCAGGCAGACCCAGGCATTTGCATCCTCATTTACACTCCCGACTCTCAGACGAGCTACACAGCTACGATATCAAATAATAGAAACATGTGGTCACTTTACAGTTTTCCTTAACCACACAGATTCTGCGGGGGCCAAAGGTGACTGAGGTCACTCCACCGCCCTGGCCAGCGATTTGTTTTGCCTGGGGCAGGGTGTGTGATGCAACCCTGCCCTGTAACTGAAGCTGTGCTGGAGGCTTCTGGAGATGTTTTCCCATCTTAGAGAATAGAACATGAACAGGGATTTGTTCCTCCTTCCTGAAGCCTCCTGTGCTGTAACATGAAGCCACGCTGCTTGGAGCTGCCAGGCCATCTTGGGACCATGAGGCAAAAGGTCAGGAGCATTTCTGAGAAGCCGGCTCCAGGTCCTGACATCAGGAGGCCATGCAATGAAGCAACCCCCCAACTGTTGCCTTCAGACACATCATGTTGCAAGAGAAGACTGTTTCCTCATCGTTGAAGCTTGTTTTGTTGGGTATTCAGTAGACTGCACCCAAAAGCACCGTAGCAGATCCTAGGCTCCAATAAGAATCAGGGAAACACAAAGAGCAAGCGAAGTCCATTTTGAGTTGACAAACTCTCAACCCTTGGGAACGTGGTGGGAAATATAAATTGGTACAGCTTTTCCTAAAGGCCACTCGGCAGGGGCTACGTAAATGTGCACATTTAAAAGGTGGGCGTCCTTTGATGAAGCGGTTGAGTTCTAAGAATCTATCTGTGCATTTCTTCTCTTTCCTTCTCTGCCCTGCTCTGACCGCCACAGACCACACCTGCCGGGTTCCTTAGCCCTGAAGTCTCAGGTGTGACTGAGCAGGGGCCCAGTGGAAGGAGGGCGGGTATGAGCCCCTGTCCCCTGCCCACCTCCCTCCTCGAGTGGCTCAGGTGTCCCAGGTCCCAAGTCCTGGGGGCAGCCTTCCCGGGCTCTCTCCCTCTCCAGGGCCTGCCCCTGAGCTCTGCTGCCACCTCTACTCACAGCCCCCTTACCCATTCCTCAGCTTAGACTCTGAGCGCACCTGCCGCTCCACCTGTTTCCGGCCGGGATGCTGACAGGTACACCCTCCTCAGAGATGCGCCCCTCGTCCCCAGCCCGTCAACACAAAGGGCTCCACTCCAGCATGGTCTGAAACAGCCTCATTCAGAAACCCGTGCACACTAGACTTTAAATTTGGGAGATGAGGTTACGTGTGCCCTTGCCCGCCCTGTAGACCCAGCACTTAGCACAGCCCTTGGACATGAAGTGACTGCTGAATAAATATTTGTTTTAAAAGAGGATCTTGTGGGGCTTCCCTGGTGGCGCAGTGGTTGAGAGTCCACCTGCTGATGCAGGGGACACGGGTTCGTGCCCCGGTCCGGGAGGATCCCACATGCCGCGGAGCGGCTGGGCCTGTGAGCCATGGCCGCTGAGCCTGCGCGTCCGAAGCCTGTGCTCCGCAACGGGAGAGGCCACAATAGTGAGAGGCCCGCGTACCGCAAAAAAAAAAAAAGAGGATCTTGTACAGAGTGGATGACCCATGGCTTACCGAACTGTCTCAGTTACTGGACTCGGGGGACACAGCCCCGAACACACCATCACAGCGGTGTGTGCCGCTGTAAGAGGCAGGGAAATCTCGTGTGCACAAGTCTACACGGAAAGATCCCCTAGATAGACTGAGTGAAAAAAATTAGAATCACAGTCTCTACAGAATTACCCCATTCACGGAAATAAAAGGTGCGTGCACACCCTTTGTGTTTAAAAGGAGAGAGAGTGAGTTCTGGAAACGTAACCAGCTGGAACGTGGTCAGTCAATGAGAGAATTGGGGAGAGTGAAAAGGGACTTCTTTTTTTTATATAATAATACTTCTGTGGTGATTTTTCACTGTAAGCATGTATTACTAGACATCTTTTGGAATTAAGACATCATCAAATAAATAAAGCTGGTTATGGAACTGGATTAAAACGGGACATCATTTGATTCTATCAGCTGAAAGCCCAAACAGCCTCTCTTTGGTCAAACAGTACATGAAAGTCATGAGCAGATGCTCAGTTGCTTTCCTTTATTCTCCCTTTGATTTAGTGACAGCTCTGTGTCCCTCCGACATCTCACCCAGGTCCATGAACTACCCCTACCCCACCCCACCCCTGGCTCTTATACCCACGGACAGGCACCCTGGGTCATCATTCGGTATAGGAACATGGAAAGCCCCAGTTCTCAGAGTGAGGTCCCCAGACCAGCGGCATTGGCATCGCCGGGGAACTCACTGAAAGGCACAGTCTCGAGCCCCACCCCAGACCTACACAATCCAGGACTCCTGGGGTGGGGCCCAGAAATCCGTGTTTTAACCAAATCTGGGTTAAAACATAGATTACCCACCTGTGGGTGACAGCGATCCCGCTTGTAACCGAGCAGGACCCTATGAGGCCTTCACGGGACAGACCACCACCCCCTGTGTCCTCTGCCTTCCTCTTGTTGGTAGAAAAACTTTAGCCTCGGGGGCCTCCCCCGAGTTCCAAAGAACAAATTTAATCAGAGAAGTGAGAAAATGCAGAAACAAAGGAAAACAGGCAAGCAAGACAAATTAATAATGGTTTCGCCATTAAACAAAGTCAAGGCCCTTGAGTTCCTCCTCAAGGGCTACAGACGATAGAATCTGAGCCATGTCCTTTAAGCTATTTTGCAGATACCAAAGTCCCCACCAGGTGGGAGAAGTTAACCGTATGCTACCCACAGGCATGTAGACCCCCAGACGGGTCGGATCCAGAAGGTTGATGATGTTGACTCCCAGTTACTTCCCACCAGCCAATCAGAAGAGCGTCCACGAGCTGATCACACACCCCACAGCCCCTTCCCTCACCCTGTCTTTAAAAACCTCTCCCTGAAGGCCTCTGGGGAGTTCAGGCCTTTTAAGCAGTAGGTGCCTGGACTCCTTGCTGGGTGCCTGCAATAAACGCTGCCCTCTCCTCCACCACACCTGCTGTCAGGACACTGGCTTTACTGCCTGCGGGCGAGTAGACCCAAGTTTGGTTCAGTAGCAAGCTCAAGGCTGTGCTCTCAGAGAGGGAAGCAGCCCCGTGAGGTCATGACCTCCACCTGCGGCAATAAATTAGGGAAAAGCGCTTCCTTACATGGAGGCAATTAAGAGAAAGAAGGACAAGCTTTCTAATTGGACTTCTTTTAAAGTAGCACAAGAACCATGCTCCCCCTCCTTCCCCTCCCCCTAAACAATTCAATCCTAAAGCTCCGGTGGGCAGAGCCAGGAGGCCTCCCGCACCCCCGAAGCCCTGGGTGGGTGTCCCAGGGCTCAGAGCCCCCGTGGAGGGAGCGGGGACCACGCAGAGGTGAGAGTGGTTAAGAAACAGACACTACAGACAGAACTTGGACGAATCAGTCAATAGGCCGAGGATCGTGGAAGCCAGGAAAAAGAGAAAATACGTTACAATATTTTGTTTCTATAAAAGAAGGTGGAAAGGAACTTATCTATGCATCCAGTCGTTAACAATGGTTATTACCTCTAGAAAGTAAAATGGGAAAGAACTAAGAGTGAGCAGGTAAGAGATCTTCACCCTTAAGTTTAATTGCTTTATGTGTTTAATTGCTTATGTGTTGTTTTTTTCCAAACATTGTGTATCGTTTTCCACGATCAGCTTATAAGAACATCAGCAAGGCTGAGTGGAGAAAGCACCCAGGATGGCCACCACGTTGCCAGCCTCCTGCACGACCCGGTCTGGGTCACATCCCCACCCCCCTGCCACACCCTCACCTCTGGTACCCACATACTTAAACACACCCCAGCCATGTGAGTCCTGCCAACTGCCCTCCAGTCCAACTCTGTCTGGAGGGGAGGCTCCACCGGGGACCACCAGCGCTCTTGAGGTCACAGCAGGAGGGCCATGAACACAGGAGTCTTGTTCCCTGTCCCAGTTTCCCGCCCATGACCAAAGCAATAGGGAGAAGCCTTATCGGTACTAGAAACCACAGAAGGACACAATCCACTGGCCAGAATTCCAGAAAGGAATTTCTGTCAGAGGCAGTGGAGACAGGAGCCAGCTGTAGGGAAGGATGGGGCATTACAGGGTTTTCTTTTTGTTTCTGTTTTTAACTTTTAATTTTATATTAGGATATAGCTGATTAACTATGTTGTGATAGTTTCAGGTGACTCAGCCATACATATACATGTATCCATTCTCTCCCAAACTCCCCTCCCACCCAAGCTACCAGATAACATTGAGCAGAGTTCCCTGTGCTGTACAGTAGGTCCTTGTTGGTTATCCATCTTAAATATAGCAGTGTGTACGTGTCAATCCCAAACTCCCTAACTATCCCTTCTCCCCACCCTTCCCCCCCTGGTAGCTATAAGTTCGTTCTCAAAGTCCATGAGTCTGTGCATTACATGTGTTTGAGTAGACCTGGGGCAACTCCAGCAGTGCCCCAGGGAAAAAGGGGGGCTGCGGGGATGCACGGAGACCCACTGATGCCATTTCCAATGCCCAGGCACACGAGCCAAGCAGGAGACCTGAGGTGCTCCCACGCCCAGCTCCTGCGGCCAGCAGAAACGACACCAGGTAGGGGTGTGTGGTGCTCAACCTTGGCCGGCATAGACCGCTGCCCCACCGCACGCCTGCAGCTCAGGGACGGGAGCCGCCGCTGTGACTGCCCTCAGCCCCACCTGGATTTCTCCCTCTGCACCCCAGGCCTCAGACCCAGAGCCTGGAAAGCACATGGAGCCCTTTCCTTCTCCCTTTGCTGGGCCTCTCTCTAACCTTGAAAGGACCTGTGTCATCTTTGACTTAAATAAACCAGTTCAGGGAAGCACAGGCTCTGCTTAAAGATGAGCGTTATGGACTAAACGTTGTATTCCTCCGAATTCCTATGTTGAAGCCCCGAGCCCCCAACGTGACTGTACTTCGAGATGGAGCCTTTGTGCGGGTAACTTAAGGTTAAATGAGGTCAGAAGAGTGGTGCCTGATCTAATAGGACTGGTGTCCTCATAAAAGGAGACACCAGAGACCTGGATCTTGCTCTCTCCACCGTACAAGGACACAGCAGGAAGATGCCACATGCTTGCCAGGAACCAAATGGTCCAGCACCTTGACCTTGGACTTCCAGCCTCCAAAACTGTAAGAAATAAATTTCTGTTGTTTAAGCTCCCAATTTATGGTATTTTGGTAATAGCAGCCCAAACGGGCTAAGACATAAGTATTCTCATGAAGAAAAAAATAAATTTAACCCAATGAATAGCATAAAAACAAACTGATGAAGAAATATGAAGCACTTCCACAGATCCTGGAGTAAAAGATAGAAAAGAAAAAAACAATGATGAGAGAAAGCTGTGACGTGAGGACCTAACCTACACCTAAGAGGGAACCCCAGAAAGCAAAAACAAAGCAAGGCAGTTGCAGTGTTCAAAGAGATAACAGAAAAGTGTTCCCTGAAGTAAAAATATGCCTAATATAAGTCAAACACAGAGAGCAGGAATGGAAATATACGATAATGACAGTTGGGGTTTTTTTTGTTGGTGGTGGTTGGTTGGGTTCTTCTCAAGGATAGGGGGCAGGAGATCTTTATAGGCTGAGAAACAGGGTATCAACAAAGACAAAAATTAGGCTGGACTCAAGACTATTCCTCTGCAACACGAATTTTTTTTTTTTAAAAAAAGCAAAAGACAAGTTGTTATTTTCTGAATGAAAACAAAATAAAAACATTTTCAAATAGGCAAGAATTCAGAAAGTGCCTCATGGGTATTAAACAACCACTAATATCCCTACACACATAAAGAGCTCTCGCAAATCAATAAGTAACCTCGCCTTCCTGTACTTTCTCATACTCCGGGATGAGACTCGTGCTCTCGTCCATGCCTTGGCCCTGCTGCTCAGGAACGCCTGGCATCCCTTCTGTATTCCGGCAGGGACTGGAGTCTGACGCTCCACACTTTCCTCCTGCCGTGAAGACCTCTTACTTGGATGGCTCAGCATTTCAAAGGCCTGGGGACCGAGTGGAGGCAACGTTTCTCCGACCACCGCTCCTTTCATGTACACCCCTCTGAGCTGGCGTTCCAAAGGCTGAAAGCCAGCCCAGACCCGCCTCTCCCCTACAGCCCACCATCACGACCACCAGAACCTGAGCCTTCTGCCACTCAGCTTCTGCTCCCTCTCTGCTCTCTGAAACAGCCTCTGTGCCCACCAGGATCATCTCGCCTGTCACCACACACCCAGCCTCACGCCACTCAAATGCATTCCCTCGCATTGTATCTAGACCCTTGATAACCTGGTCCCCTGCCTCCTCGTGGGGCCACCCCTCCCCCATCCTAGACACACATGGTCCTTGGCTCTTCCTAAGACATGCCTGGCTCCCTACTGGTCCTGAAGCTCTGTGGTGCACCGGCTGGCATGGCCTCCCTCTGAGCTCTGCAATGCCCAGCTCAATGCCCACCCCCTCCACGACCCGTGTCCCAAACCACCAGGCTAGACGAGGTGTTCTCACGCCACGGCTGTCAGCGCACCCGTTCATCAGAGCCCCATCAGATGGCCATTTAGCTGGACAATTACTCAAGGGCAGCAGTGCCCTTCACTTCACCACCCCTGGTCCCTGCCCAGGTTCTTGGCCAGTGGGGGTAATGAGTGATAAGGTCACGGTCACTGAACGCCTCTCACAATATCCTTTTTCTCTTTTGCTGTTCAGGACGTTGTGCACCTGGGCTTTCAAAGTCTGGAGTGCCTCCATGCAGGGAAAGCTTCACGCCCTGACACCTGACGAGGTGGACGTGTGTGAGCACAGCCCTGACACCTGGCTAAGTTTGGGGGGTTTTCTGCCTTAGGCTTCTCGATTGAAAAGCAGGTGAGCACAGACTACTTCCCGTTATGGGGACAAAACTGCAAGATGCTGAGTCTCTGCTTCCCCGGGCTCCGCAATCAGTCACCCACGCTGGATTAGACACAGGGGCCTGTGATGCAAGACAGGACAGGGAAGTCCCCCTTGGGTGTCAGCGGCAGAAATTCCCTTTCCACAATCAACACGCTGTGTGGTTTGGGGCATTTTCTGCAGCGTCCCGGCCCTGAGTCTGGTTCTCAACAACTGTCAGCAACGGTGACCCACATTCTTTAATAAACAAACGCCTTCTCTTCCTAACTCAGCCAGCAGTAGCTTCTCTGCTGGAAACCGAGAACCTGAGTGACGCAACAGACGTAATCTTGACGGCCAAGAATTTTGAAAGTGGTCTATTACAAACCCGGTTAGTACCATGGTCACAAAGGAAGTGCAGTTCTGAAGGGACAAGCACAGTTTCATGTTTGTCCCCAAAATGTCCGAGTACAATTCCAGAAGAGGAGAGCTGTGCACAGGGCACTTGGCAATGCTGGCATAAGGACCACCTCTGGAGACGGACACTCCAGGACGAAGTTCGCTTACCCTTTACAACGTGCTCTCATTACCAGCCTCACCTTGTTCCACTGATACACTCTCCGCAAGAAGCCCCTGGTTTCCTTTACCTCCCCAAGCCAAGTGCAAGGTTACCTCATAAACATGTCCGCTTTTATACGTTCACTGTCACTAGTGCCTCTTCCACTCACGAGTTCACCAGCATCTCCCAGATCCCGGGAGCACAGGGTGGGGTGCAGTGCTCTGGGGTAGGGGACGTGGAGCTGGCTTTCTGGTGCAGCTTGATGTTCAAAGACTTCAGGCGGTTTCAGAGCTAGCTCTGCCCCACACTGAGTCCTGCACTAGTGCGTAAACTGCACGTGGAACAGACAGCAGACCTGACTCCCTACTAGGTCTATTCCTTTTGTTCTCACCTTTGTGCTCTGTCGCCTGTGCTTAGTCATGCTGGCTCTGCACCTTTTGTAAAAGAATGTTGCCTACAGCCTGAAATATACAGGATAGCTCATTCTCCAGGCCCTGACCTTTAAAGGTGTAACACTTTTCCATCCACATAGAGATAAAAAGTTGCAAAACAGAAAACAACAACTGTCTTGTTGGAGGTTTATAGGAACATTGTGACCAGACCTGCTCAGACAGCTGCAAGAACAAAGGATTCTGGCAGGAGGAAGTTTCCAACAACCAGCCACACTCCCTCCCCTTTTAGTATAAAAGAAGCCTGAATTCTAACTCACGGAAGATGGTTCTTTGGGACACTAGTCCACCTGCACCATCCTCTTGGTCTGCTGGTTTTCTGAATAAAGTCACTGTTCCTCACCCTAACACCTCACCTCTGGGTTGACCGGCCTGTCATGCAGAGAGCAGTATGAGCTTGGACTCAGCAACACACTGTCCCAAACACACAAAGAGAATGTCACCCACCTTCAGCCCTTTCCTTGTCCCTCTTAGCAGTAAAGCACGACCTCTGATCAACTACATCCTTCTGCCGTCAATCTCAGGAGCGAGGTCAAGTGCAGCCCCCAGCAACACTGCCTGGGAGGGAAGAGAAGCTGGGTCTTACCTGCCTGTGCAGCCGTGATTAGGGCCGTGTTGCCCTCGCTGTCCTGCCAGTTGACGTCAACGTGGGGGCAGTCTGCGAAGGCCACCACAGTATCCACAAAGCCGTGGTAGCAGGCGACAATGAGGCCGGTCTAGAAATGAAGAGGGAAGCAGGTCAGAGGGGAAGAGCAAGCATCACCACCCAACAGCAGCATGCATCCCCTGCCCTGCTGGGCACGATGGGCAGGAGTGAGGTGAGGACCCGGTCCGGGTTCTCAGCACCAGGTTAGAGCAGCTGGCCATGGTCCATTCGCAGGTGTGTGCTGAGCGCTGCGAAGAGCGAGGTGCTGTGCTTGGAAATTCAGGGACAAAGACCCCGCCCTCGGGGTGTTCCATTCTAACGGGAGGAAGAGGCATCAACTACAGACCTAAGATGTAAGTGTGCTATAAAGTAGACTGGATCAGGGCAGTTGTGAGCCCCAGGGCCACGCGGCTCAGTCTGGAACAGGTGCTGGGGCGGGCTCACTGAGATGGGGCGCTGGGCACAGACCAAGGAGGTGGGGGAAGACGCCAAGGGGACCTGGAGGGGGAGGGGCAGGCAGAAGGCCATGCCTGGCTGCCCAGGGACCAGCCTGGAGGCTGGTGACCACAGGTGGCCTCAGTGGCCAGAGCAGGACTGGAGTTTGCTCTGAGCGAGATGGGGAACGTTTGGGGCAGTCCGCTGTCAATAGTTTGCATCAGTTCTGGCTGCTGGGTGGAAAACAGACTCTAAGAGTGGGAGCACGGAGAACAGGTGGGGCTGTGGTGACCCCCTTTCCTGGCACACAGCCCCTAAAACCCTCAGAGTTTGCTTTTTGGATGCTAACGAGATGACTCTTGGTGGCTTCAGGATGGGGGCTGGTCTCTAGGAGAGCTTATTAGAAGGTTAGATCTTTAAGCTCCACTGCCCCTCCCACCCCTACTCCTACCTCTGGGGTGGGGAGGAGAGGGTGGAAAACTGAGTCCAAGGACTAATGGCCAATGATTTAATAGCTGAGCAAATCATACCTACTTAACGAAACCCCCATAACATCCTAAACAAGGGGGTTCAGAAAGCTGCTGGGTTGGTGAACATACAGAGGTGCCAGGAGAAAGCATGGAAGCCCCGCACCCCTCCCCAATGCCTGGTCCCGTGCTTCTCTTCCATCTGGCTGTTCCTGAGTTACAGACCTTATAATAAAGCAGCAGCAGGATGTAAAGCACTTTCCCAAGTTCTGTGAGTCGTTCTAGCAAATTACTGAACCCGAGGGGGGGCTGCGGGAAACCCCAGATTTATAGCCAGTCAGGCAGAAGGTGGCCCATGGGTCCTGTGACTAGCATCTGAGCTGGGGGCAGTCTTGGGGGACTGAGCCCTTAACCCATGGGGTCCTTGCTGACTCTAGATAGTGTCAGAATTTAACTGAATTTTTAGACACCCTGCTGGTGTCGGAGAACTGGTGTGGAAAAACAACATGGATTTGGTGTCAGAGAAAACCCCAACGCTTGACATCAGGAAAAAGAAAACACCACAGGGTGTTTTTTTCTGCAGATGCTGGACAGGCGATGACAGTGGTCATCATGCACCAGGAAGCAGGACGAGAACCCCACGTGCTGGCACCCTGACCACAGATTTCTAGCCTCCAGAACTGTGAGAAATAAATTTCTGTTGTTAAGCTGCCCATTTTACGGTATTTTGTTATAGCATCCCAAGCTGATTAAGTCACCTTGTCACAAAGGATTCGGTGAGATCCTAAAATTCAACCCAGGGTAAGAATTCAAGATCCAGAGTTAATGATCAAGTGACTCAGAGCCCTGCCAGCTGCACCCACCAGCGCTCGGGGACGCAAACCTTAAGTTTAAGGCAATCCCACAGTGGCCCAGCTCTATTTTTACCAGATTTTTAATAAGAATGTAATTGTTCATGGAATGAGGAGAGGGCATGGGCAACCCCTCACGCTTATCTCAATAAGGCTCCCAGTTGCCCACCCAATATATTAAATGTCAAATATTAGAATTTTTTAAGTTTTAGAGAATACCGTTCATTTTTTAACACTGACATACATACTACAGCAAAGTGAACTGTATAATTCTGTGACTATAGTAAAGGCTATCTAATACCTTCCTGCTTGTGCATTCTTTGAAATAGGTCATTCTATCTACAGAATGAAATGTTTCACAATAATTTAATTTTAAGGAGAAATAAGCATGGCGTCAGCCCAGGCAGGCTCTACTTCTAAGCTTTCAGTGTCTCTGATAACCAGAGGTCACTGCCACCAACACCTGCATCCTCCCAGCTAACTTGTCAGCTCACTGCTACATACATGGTCCAGAAAACTTGGGATTCCCCGCATCGTAAATGCCGCAGTCTCACTCTGAGTTTCTTTGGATGACAGTATTTCTCGAATATTCTACAATCATCTCCTGACTTATAAATGAGGCATGTTGTACAAAATGTAGCCACTTCCTTTTTATATAATTCCACAAGGAGCTCATAGCTACTACAGAAAAAAAATCCAGAAACATATATTAGAAAAAAATTTTTCAGTCCAGACACACAATCTCACACACACACACACACACACACACACACACACACTCTTTTTAAAAAAATTTTAAACCAAAACACAGGATTATTTCCTATATGTTTGTCAGGAATATACAGCAACATCTACCAATAAAAGTAATTCTGTGTCAACATTTCCAGCGGCTGTGGGGTATCATACATATTGCAGAATCTTAGTTATTTAATGGATCCCTATTCTTGGACTCTGAGATTTTTTTCCTGTTTTTCTCTATTATGAGTCAAACCTGCAATGAAAATTCCTAGAGCTGAGGCTGTGTGCATATCATTTCTTATTTTGTCAGAGGACATTCTTAGAAGCTGTATTTCTGGATTAAAGGAAAGAGTTATTCTGAAAGTTTTTTAACACATATTTCAAACCCACCCTACAGAAACATCTCAAAGGACATCTACTTTCACCAATCCTGCCAACCCAACCATTAGTTGCAGATTCCAGGGAATTCCCTGGTGGTCCAGTGCACTTTCACTGCTGAGGGCCCAGATTCAATGCCTGGTCAGGGAAATAAGGTCCTGCAAGCCACGTGGTATAGCCAAAAAAAAAAAAGGATTCCGGTTAAAAGGAAGACTTCCCTTTGGCAGGTAATAAATAAAGGGATGCTCTCCAGGGCTCCTGAAGTTCCTGGTTCTTTTGCAATCAGCCTCACCTCCACTTCTTCCTATCCCAATCAAAAGGGGGTCTGTTCTAGAACCACAGCCCCTTCCAGCCCCTAAGGTAAGCCTTCCCTAAATGTGAAGTAAGCCCCTTCTGATGGTGGCCTTGGAAATCTTAGCATAACCTTAGGTCAGAAATGAAGATTATCAGGAAAAAAAAATAGATAATGCAATTTAAGGACTCAGGATAAAATGGTATTGAACACAGAAGTAGTAGCTCTAGTCTCCACAGAGACTTCCATTACTACTAAAAATCATTACCTTTATTACTTATTTTCTGGGAATCTGTTCCAAACGGCTGACATTTCCTTTTTTTTTTTTTTGCGGTACACGGGCCTCTCACTGTTGTGGCCTCTCCCGTTGCGGAGCACAGGCTCCGGATGCGCAGGCTCAGCGCCCATGGCTCACGGGCCCAGCCGCTCCGCGGCATGTGGGATCTTCCCGGACCGGAGCACGAACCCGTGTCCCCCGCATCGGCAGGCGGACTCCCAACCACTGCGTCACCAGGGAAGCCCTGACATTTCCATTTTTAACACTGGTGTTTAGCTATAACTTAAACTCTGTTTTGGCTGGGTCATCTTGGTGCCCCCGACAGGAAGCTGGGAGGGGAGCTACAATCTTTAGCAACCCCTGACCATGGCCTCCCAAGACCATTCAACAAAGGACCTGTCACAAAGGAAAGTACTGTCCACCCGCCGAATCGTCAGAAACCCACTAGCACGTGGTTCCCTGAAGCCACAGACAGCTTATTTTTTAAATTACAAACAAAGCATTCATGAGAACAAAATATTATTATTAAGGGAAAAAAAAAGTAAGGTACCTACAAGTGGAAGCCCCCATTTAGAGGTCAGCTAGAAACTCTAGGCCCTCGAAATACAGCCCTAATTTTCAAAGCCTACATACAGTGGAAAAGTCAGAGCAATGATAACAGAATAAAGTTGAGATGCTTCTGCTTCAAAATTGTAAGCATTTGTACATGAAAAACCAAAGATAAACAAACCAAAGCCCTATTCCGTGTAGGAAGAAAGGATGATAAAACACTAGGATTCAAACAACATCATTTATTACATTAACAGATTAAAGGGGAGGGTGAAGAAAGAAGATCATCCTCTAAGTGTGTTAAACCTCTCAATACACACACACACACACAGACACACACACTAGCAAATGCACAGAAACATCTGGAAGGATTGCACCAAAATACTGAATTAGCATCCTCTGTAGAAGAAAGGGGAAGAGAGGTCTGTCAGTTTTATGTGTACCCAGATATTTGGTCAAACGTTACTCCAGGTGTTTCTGTGACAGTATTTTTGGGATGATATTAACATTTAAATCAGTAGATGCTGACTAAAGCAGATTACCCTCCATGACATGCGTGGGCCTCATCCACTCAGCTGAAGGCCTGAACTGAAAAAGAATGACACCCACCCACCCCCCGCCCCCACAACCAGGAAGGAATTCTCCTGGCAGACTGCCCTTGGACTCAAACTACACCTCTCCCCTGGGTCTCCAGCCTGCCAGCCACCCTGCCGATTTTGGACTCGCCCAAGCTTCCACAACTGTGTGAACCAATTCCTTAAAATAAATGTCTCTATCCCCCTATATACAGAGATACAGATATAAATGGACAGCTATGGATAAATCTCACTAACTAGCTATATCTCTCTAAGAATCAATATATGTATACGTGCATCTATCTAACCATGTATATCTCTATATGTCTATAGACACACACACACCACACAAACACTCTCTACTGGTTCTAGCTCTCTGGTGACCCCTGATTAATACAGGGTAGTTGGGGAAGGAACACTTCAGAGAACTAATTTCACTTTTCACTCCATTTCGGTACCATTAGAATTCTTTAAAACAAAGCCATATTCGTGAGGAACTTACACGATTTTACTTCACAGTGAAAAACAAGAAAGAAAACACGGTGTTTAACAATAGTCTCATGAGGAAATACAGTTTTATAACAACAACTGTAAACAACTAAAAAAAAGAACCATCTGTGAAGAGGGGAGGGGGGCTGTGGGCAAAAGAAACAGATTGTGACAAACCAGGGCGAGACTGCGGCACCAAGATGCACGTACAAACCCCACAGCCATATGGCACAATAACAGAGTAATTCCCCTGACCATACAGAAGAAACAGGACAGTGTCCATTTCCAACTGTAAGGAAAAACTCTACCATTCACTGTACAACTTTTAGGTTCAGAACCGAGAGTACACTCAGCTACTTGAAAATTGATTTCTATGCCTTTCTCCATAATAATACCACCGACGGGGGCAGGGAAAAGTTTATGTGACTTTATGAAAGAACTTGAGAATTCTGGTCTTCTTAAGCTACACTATGTTTCTAAAAGGTGACCATGCGTCACCGCTACTGTGGGCATAATTTGTTGGGTAAAATGTGTTAGCCATTGTTTCAATAATCTCATTTATGATTAACCACCATGACAAGAAAGTAAATTCCAGGATGAAAATTTGATCTGTGTTGGTTACTGCCAGGTCCCCAGCTCTGAGAACATAGCCTAGCTGATATATACTTGTTGAATAAATGAACGAGGACTAGAGCTTTGGTAAAGTTTCTTCCTAGATGGTAAGTGGATCTGAACTTTGCACCATCGCATTCAATGGCGAGGGCATGGCCGGGACCCTCTGGGCAGCAGGCACTGCCCAACCCCAGCCTGGCACGTACACTTACAGGCATCACTCCTGCACATTTGGTGGAAGGCAAAAGAGCCCAGCAACTATCACAGTAACAATGCCTGAACTTGCGGACTTTAAATAATTCTCATCGAAACTATCACTCTGTAAACGTGGCTTTGGTGTTATGTATCTCATAAAACATTTTGCAGGGGGTTCCCTGGTGGTCCAGTGGTTAAGGACTCCACGCTTCCACTGCAGGGGACCCCGGTTCCATCCCTGGTCAGGGAACTAAGATTCCCACAGTGCCGCACAGTGCGACCAAAAAAAACCCAACAAACAAAACAAACAAACCAACAAAAACACTTCTGCAGATGTGTGTGACAGGACGTTTTACTCTGAGGATTGTTTCCGGGTTCCTTGAGACATGTTTACAACTGGGATAGCTGATGAGGTCAAGGGGCTGATGGGAGGTAGTCAGCAAAGCCCATAATCTCAGGAGGACTGTTGGTGAGCCTGAAAATCTGTCAGACAGACATAATAAAACAGCTACTAGGCTGGCCTTCTAGTACTAAGACTGCAGCAAAGTTTCCCTCTGTTAACTTTAAAGGCGATGCAAATTAATACCGGGACTTAAGAAAAGGATATTCCACTGGGGGATGAAGATGTGAATCCAGCATGAAAATAAATTATACCATCTGATCACGGCAAATACAACGGTACAATTATACCATTTGGTCACAGTAAGAGGGATGAGGTCCCCATGAGGGACTGGATTCCTGGTTCAGCCTTGCTCTGTGATGCAGACACACAGTCCAGCGCAAGACTGACTTGGATTTTCCATTCTGAAAGTCGTGAAAGCACCTTCCGACCATCTAAGTAAGCTATTCTCCCACCGAGATTCTAAAGGGAAGGGGTATCTTATAAAAGCCTTAATAATTCTATTTTCCCATGACATCAGTTCATTATTTCAACGTATTACAGAAAAAGGGTGGGTAACGAGGCTACAAGCCCAGCTCCACAGGCGGAAATCCTTTCCATGGGCCTAACCTCGAATGATTGTGAGAGAGGGCGCCCCCTGTAAGGTGGAGAATCCTAAAACACACGGCTTGTGAGGAAGCCCACCATTGCTGGTCTTCAACATCTCACTGAACTATGAAATGGTGTTGTGAAACCCTTCCCGGCTGAGTCAGGGTTGTCGAATGAACCCAACAGCAAAGCCCAAACAGCAGACTTCCCCTCTGCAGTGTCTCCCCAGGCATTCAGATTTGCATGCAATTTACATGCTATGACATCTATTTCCCTTTGAACACACACAAGACTGGAGGTGTGATTTTTAGTATCTTCAGCTGGATTACTCTCTGCAATATGCCATTAGAAGTTCAGAGGGTGAAGGGCATGTCCAGGTCTGGTGCGGAGCGGTTGGGCCTGGGGGTGACCACTTGGCCGGCAGGCAGGTCCCGAGGGGTCATCGCACTGCAGGGTGTGGCCAAGCACCTCTCAGCAGACAGCTCACAGTGAGGGACCCCACGGAGCGTCCCATGTACACCTTGTGCAGCAAACACTTACCATGCGCTGAGCTGTGCCAGGGCCCATGTCGACACTGGGGAACCAAACAGAACCAGGCACAACGCCTAATCACCGGCTGGCACCGGATACTACCGACCCCGCGGCGCACTTCAGCAAGTGCGCAGGCGTGTTCATCGTGGAAAAAAAAAATCCAATATTGAAAAAAACTAAAACAGAAAGTAATATAACAAACACCCATGTCTCATCGGCTACAATAACAAAAGCTAATATTTTGTCATAATTTCTTCAAACTTCTGTCCGAAGTCAACATTCCAGAAGTAATTCCCTTATGTACCTTTCTCCCCAGAAGCAACCACTATTTGGTGCTGATGGGTTAACCTTCCTGATTTTGCTTTTGATTTTTTACTCTGCATGCATGCATCTATACACAATACATAAAACATAAAGTACTATTTTGTATTTTAAGTATTTATGGAAAATAGTATTTCCACGTACATGTGAGCCTGCAACTTGATTTATTCAGTGCTGGATGGGTGATCTTTCCACATCGTGACTAGTATAGCACCTCCGCAGGTGGGTCCCTCACTAGTCATTTATCCCTTAAACTTACGGACATTTAAGTTGTTTCCAAATTCCCCCAATTGTAAATATGGAGCCCTGGAATGAAAACTTTGATCTGTATCTCCTGATGCACCTAGGCTAGGGCAACCTTGGAATCCGCGCCTAGGTCAGAGTTTCTGGACCACAGAACTATTTTCCTTTGGGGGCCTTTGATAGCTCTTGAGTTTGAGTGGCGGTCCCCTGTATCATGAGACGTTTAGCTGCATCCCTGGCCTCTACTCACTAAAGGCCAGTAGTATCCCTCACTCTCATTTATGACAACCAAAAATGTCTCCAGACATTGTCAAATGTCCCCTGGGGGGCAAAATCGCCTCTCTGGTGAGAACCCCTGTGATAAATGGACTAGCTGTGGGTAGAACATGTACCAAAATGCTCTCCAAAGTGACTGCAACTACCTAAACGCCCCCTTCAGTGTGTGAAAGTTACAATTCTCTTCATTCTCATCAATACCCAGTACTGTGAGTAAACAGCGACTTTTCAACCTTCACCAACTGCATGCGTATACATTGTTATTGTGTTTTTGACTTGCATTCTCCTGACTAGCAGTCAGACTGCAGATCTAATCAATATGTGTATTGGCCATCTTCAGTGAATAATTTATGTCCTCCGCCCAATTCCTATTGGCTTCTTTTCCTTATTGATCAGCCTGAGTTCTTTATATATTTGCGGTCAGCACTAACCAACAGAAATATAACGGGAGCCACAAATGTAAGCCACATAGTTAAAACTTTCTGGTGGCCATGTTAAAAAAAGCAAAAAGAAATGGGTGACGTTTATTTTAATAATGTAATATTTTATTTAACCCAACATGGCCAAAATATTATGATTTTAACATGTAATCGACATTAAAATTTTTCATGAGACATTAATGAAACAATAGGTCCTAAGAAGATGCCCTAAGACGTGCTTAAATTGCCAGGAATAGGTTTTTGTCGCCTAGAAAGGGGCAAAGGGAACTGCTGTGGAGAGTTGTTGCCTCAATAATGTCAAGCTATAAATAATAAATGAACTCAGAGTCTAGCAGCAAAATAAACAGCTGGAAGCTCACCACCTCGTGTGTTTTGCTGTCCTGAGTAAGCCTTAGGATTCTTCCAAAATGTCATTATGGACATCCTCCATTCTCTTTCACTTATGCTATTGTTGGCATGTAGAGGGTGCATACTCACCCAAGTATGTGATGGGCCAGGAAGGAGCTGGTGAAGGCACACAACAAAAACTAGATACACAACAAAAACACAAGGACAACTGGTTGTGGTCATTACTAACTGTTCCCACATTATCTACTCCTCCCGCCACGTGGTAGAATTGCGTTTATCACTCCTTTTTGACCTCCGACTGGACCCTCTGATCGGCTGGTGAAATGCAAGCAAAATGGCATGTGTCAGTTCCAGGCAGAAGTTTTAAGGAACAGTGCAGGACCTGCCACATTCCCTTTTCTTTTTCTGCCTTGACTCTCCCTGAAGCTGAGAGCCAGAATGTCTCAGGAGCCTTGGTGTGTGCAGGCATGGAGCCCAGAGCCCCACCATCACCTCCAGCCAACCCTCAAGAGCGTGAATGAACAAGAAGCAGGATTTGGTTATTTTAAATGCCAGAGATTTGGGGCTGTATGTTATCACAGTTAACATACCCTATCCAAACATAACTTATTATATAATATGCATAGTAGTGTATATTTATAAATATGTCAATAGTTACTCTTGATTTTTTCCTTGGAAAGAACTGTTCTTTAAGATTATGTCTTTGCTACTTGATTGGGCATAAAACTTACTTTCCTTTATAAAAATGACAGGGATAGGAACTTTAGGGTTATCTATTTAATTTCTTTCTTAGCTTGAAAAATAAAAATTTGGTAACCATGTCATGCCACATATTCCAAAAACATCTTACACGAGGCCAGTCCACCAACCGGGGAACCACTGTTCCATGGGTACCATTTAGTGCCTGAGCGTGGTGCCACCCAGGGCTTCTGAACTAAGTCCCTATGGTTGGGTTCTCCCCAGAGCCATCCCCTGTCCCTACCCCTACCTCAGTTTCCTTGCCTCCAAGCCTCTGCAGGTCGTGCAGGCACCTCTGCCTGGGGTGCCCTTCCTCCCACCCTCCAGCCCCCATCACCCAGCCTGCCTGTCGCACGTCCAATTCTCCTCCACATCTTGGTTCAGCCCTTTTCTACCCATCTTCTGATGCTCTCATTGGGCTTTCCTGCACACTCCATTCCTCACTGGGAAGTAAGCTCCAAGTGGAGAAAGACCACATCTTTTTAACTTTTCCCCAGTGCCCCATGTCTGCAAGACACTCAATAAGCATTTACTGAATGAATGAAACGCCCCTGAGATGTGTCAGAACCTCCCACCTCGAGCAAGTACTCAACTTACTCTCAACCGAGGTGCTGACACACGATGACATGATCTCCGGGCTTTTTATCTTACTTCCACCTTCAAGTAAGGAAATGACCTGAGGTCCCAAGAAAACCTCAAAGAAGACAGTTGCCTTTAGTGTGGTAAGTATCGCTCTAAGCTGGTGCTTTTGATTTGGGACTGAATAATAATAGGCATGAAAACAGCAGCTACATTCAAAGAAAACGAAAGCCATTGGAAGGATTCATTTTAGGGACATCAAAAGTACATCAAGGGATCTGTACCTGCAAAAGCCTGAAAACAACCCAAATATACTATACATGGAGATGACGGGCTAATGAAACACACACTCTATGTGGCACTATGTCACCCCCAATAGGAATGAGGCTAAAATTCATGAGCTGATGTGGAAAGATCTTCACAGGGTAGCATTAAGTAAAAATAATAATAACCACAGGTCAGAAGAGTGTACATTCAGCCTTTCGTATCCACGGGTTCCACATCCTTGGATTCAACCAACTGCGGATGGAAAATATTTGGGAAAAAATTCCAGAAAGTTCCAAAAGGAAAACTTGAATTGCTGTGTTCTGGCAACTATTTACATAGCATTTACGTTGACTTAGATATTATACATAATCTAGAGATGATTTAAAGTACATAGGAGGGGGACTTCCCTGGTGGGGCAGTGGTTAAGAATCCGCCTGCCAATGCAGGGGACACGGGTTCGAGCCCTGGTCCAGGAAGATCCCACATGCCGCGGAGCAACTAAGCCCGTGCGCCACAATTACTGAGCCTGTGCTCTAGAGCCCGCGAGCCACAACTACTGAGCCCGTGTGCCACAACTACTGAAGCCCACGTGGCTAGGGCCCGTGCTCCACAACAAGAGAAGCCACCACAATGAGAAGCCCGCATGCCACAATGAAGAGTAGTCCCTGCTCGCTGCGACTAGAGAAAGCCCGCGCTCAGCAACGATGACCCAACGCAGCCATAAGTAAATTAATTAATTAAAAAAAAATAAAGTACATAGGAGGATTGTGTAGGTTCTATGCAAATACTACATGATTTCATATAAGGGACTTGAGCATCCATGGATTTTGGTATGGGGGGGGCGGTCCTGAAACCAATACCCCTCGGATACCAAGGGACAACTGTGTATGATATGACCTCTTTTTGTGTGAACTTCTAAAATGTGTGCATGGCTCCTGCAATGGCACTGTTCATAAAAGATCTTTTATTTTTCTGAAAGAGGATATAAGAAATTTAACTGGCCACCTTCAATCCACAAACTGTGAGAGAGGAGCCTTCAAAGTTGTATTATGTATTTGGGATCTGTTTCAATGTCCTTTCGAGGCACTCACTTTTTTTCATTATACAAATAAAGTAATATTGGCAGTGAGGTTACAGGGGATATTTAATTTTTATTCATGCTTTCCTGCTTTAAATAAAGAGATGCCTAATAAACTGTTTTAAATAAAGAAATAACAAACATTACTAAAGATAAAACATATACAATTATATCAGCAGAATTCTTTCAGCAGCAGGGCTTATCTTCAGATTAGAAGTAGAATAAATTCAAGGTTGTCATAATTCAAAATAATTTCCCTATGGATTAAATTTTGCATAAAATGTGAATTTGACTATCACTAGATTTATAATCTTAGATTGTTAGTGATTTTAGGAAACTACTTTGTTCAACTATAGTCTCTTTTCAAATCCAGATTTTTATACACACACACACACACACACACACACACACACACACACATCTCCAAATACTTCTAATTCTAATTCATTTATATACTCCTAATGCAAAGGGTATATATCTCAGAAGATTGTCTAATTTTCCCAATAATGACTGTGAGTTTCAGATAGTCCCCTTACAAGTATTCAGTGTTGGCAAAACCACACCTGTTAACTAACAGCTGACCTGAAGGCAGGTCAACTGTCATCAATAATAACACGTTCCTCTCACCATTTATTTACTTAATCTTTTTGAAGTCAGCCTTGGAATTTTTACAATGGATACACAAAGCTCAACAGAGACCTTTAAAGAGAGAACAGTTGGAAGAGGAAAATATAGAAAACCAAATGGAGCAGAAACCACCCTCCCCGATGAGAACGAGCTCCCACGGGGTGTGCTGCCCTAGCACCTATCCACACACCAGGGGCCTGGTCTTCCAACCCTAGTCAAGCCTTCAGCTCATACAGCCCCAGCCAACATCTGACAGCAACCTCACGTAGAGACCTTGGGTCAAAACTGCCCAGCCAAGCTGCCCCTGAATTCCTGAGCCTCGGGAACTGTGAGTGAAAATAAATGCTAATTGTTCTTTTAAGCCACTATATTTGGGGGTGATGCCATACCGCATTAGATAAGTTAATACAAACACCAACAAGTCCTAAGGATAGACTATCCAAAATCCAGTCACAGTCTTCTGAAGCCCACAGGTACTGAGACAAGTAATTTATTTATTTATTTATTTATTTATTTAACATCTTTATTGGAGTATAATTGCTGTACAATGGTGTGTTAGTTTCTGCTGTATAACAAAGTGAATCAGTTATACATATACGTATGTCCCCATATCTCTTCCTTCCTGCGTCTCCCTCCCTCCCACCCCTCCAGGTGGTCACAAAGCACCGAGCTGATCTCCCTGTGCTATGCAGCTGCTTCCCACTAGCTATCTATTTTACGTTTGGTAGTGTGTATATGTCCATGCCACTCTCTCACTTTGTCCCAGCTTACCCTTCCCCCTCCCCATATCCTCAAGTCCATTCTCTAGCTGGTCTGCGACAATTCATGTTAATAAATTCATCCTGAGAACTGGATCCTTGGATTCAGGTTGAATATAAGCTTATATAAAGAAATACATAATTAAATAAAATGTACTAGTATTTCATTAATACTCAGCCATTGAAGAGCTACTACTAGATATTATGCTAGTTACAAGAGAGATATAATTAATGCTACAAAGCAGCTAAGGAAACTTTCCTTTTGGGCTTAAATCAAGACTCATTACATTCTCAGAAGATGTGAGAACAATGCTATTTTTTCCTTCTTTCAAAAATGTTCTCCTTTTGAAATTTAAAAAAGTTAAAGAACATGTTTTTATTATATAATCTTATATGTTATCAAACATTAGTAAAAATGAGGTATATAAAGAATTTGAGTCATGAGGAAAGGCTTAACTTAAAAAATGAAAAATATATATACTTAAACTAGCCTGCAAAATTCTGCATCAACAATGCATGAAAAAAAAAAAAACTAGTAAGAAATGCACCAAGATTTCAGTAGAGATTGATTCTGGCTGATGACATATAGGTGACATCTTTTTCTTTATACTTTTCCGTAGTAAAAAGTCCCATTTTTCCTATCATGAACTTACTTCTACTTAATAATCAGAAAATTTTAAATTTTTAAGGAAGCAAAGTTCTGATAAAGCTTCGCAATCTCCTGCTTGCAGTAAATGGCAAGTTCACAGGCTGGGAGGAAACAGTACAAACAAGAGGAAGCTGCTGCTTATCCGCTTCCGGAAAGAAATGGGGAGGATTTAAATAAGTTGACCGTCCAGCAAGCAATCAATAAATGAAAAACAAATTGGACCTTTCAGGATCTGTAGATTATGATCAGCTTTATGAATTTCTTACAAAAACCCTCCATAAAGTTTCAAAAAAGAAATCCAAGTTGTCTATTCTGTTGGCCTCAAAGAATTGAAACCCTTGTTGATGTTTAACTTACTCCAAGTGCTTCTCACCCCAAAGCTCCCATCCAGCTGCTCTGCCGTAGGCTCTCAGACAACGGTACATTCTACTCATGATAATAAAACTTTACAACTGTTTTTCAAGGCCACTTCTTCCTCACATATTAGGTCTGTAATGCACAGGTACTGGGTTGGGTCACACAGAAGGTGGCATCACTTAGTACAATCCAGTCCAATCGATGGAGGATAAACAACCTGGGTAATTATTCCCCCAAACCATCTACCTACTGTGTTCTGATTGGTTCGGGGTCGACCCTGGCCACCCAAAGTGGGGGTCGCTGGACCAGCAGTAAGCAGCATCGCCTGGGAGCTTGTTAGGAATGCAGACCCATGGGCCCCAGCCCAGACCTAGTGAATCAGAGCCTACATTTTCACAAGCCCACAGCTGGTCTATAGGACATAAAGTATGAGGGCCCCTGGGGCACAGGCTGGGGCTCTCCAATGGACGGTGATGGTTGCTATCACTACACCTGGGAGCCTAGGGTACAGACTTCTCGGTCACATCTTCCGGGATCTCAGAAACAGAGCTCAGCTTGCTTTTCCTGTTAATTTTAATTTTGATTGGTTTTTCTTTTCATGGGGAGGTGTGTCCACTTTCTTGTCATGCCCAGTGCCTGTCATACATGTATCAGATTCTCACCTGGTCCTGGCCCAGGTACCAACAGTACCCTCTCAAATGCCCCCTGAGTGGTCTTGTCTGCCATCTGCTCCCTGATCCCTCACCCTGAGTCACCCCTGGTCTCACCAGGGCGAATCGCATCCTCTTGTCTGGGCTGGGATGGAGAAGTCACAGAGATAATGTGAGATAGCAAGATTTTGCGGTTTGTAATTTGCCTTATAGATTGACTCTTAGCCCTACAATGTATGTAATAGAACAAACGCAATGGAAAGCAGGGTCCCAGGGGAGGGGGGTGGCACTGCTTCCAGAACTCCCTCTCCCCAAACCGAGCATTTGGTCTCCATCCAACAAGCTGGTACAGATGGTCCACAGGTACCTGGGCTGGGTGTTGAGAAGACAAAGATGAACTTTGGAATCAGACAGTCCTACCCCTTAGGACATTCAGCCTGAGGAAAGAGACAGGAAAGTCAACAGTGATGACAAGCCTTGCCGCAGGGGACAGAGGACAGAGGACTGGAAACAGGTCCAGGCTGGGGGAAGGCACCCACCCAGCTGGGCCTGGTCAGCCAAACAAAGGCAGGAATCCCAGGATGCCAGGGAGGACGGGGACGGTGGTCCAAGTGTCAGACAAGCAAAGGCTGGGAGCTGACAGCTCCTGGGGAATTGGGGAAGTTACAAGTAGATTCACCTGGCCGCCCACACAGGAGGGGAAGATAGCTCATGAAGTCCTAAGGGTTGACATGGGCTAAGGAGTCTGAATTGCACCTGAAGCTAATGGAGAACCACTCAAGGTCTTAAGCGAGATGTGTCATGAGCAGACTTTCCTTCTAAAATGCTGCTTCTCAGGTGAGAGGACAGGTGGAAGGGTGGAGCCTCCCCATTTTCTTCTATTTCCAAAATAGTCATTAAATATGTGCCCTCCCCACTCACCTTTTTAAACTGATTTGGCAACTCCTTTGTGACTTAAGATGTAATTGAAACTGACATCTGTCTGTCTGACTCATGGCTGTCAGGGCGGACAGCTTCAACAGAACATTCTGGGCTTAGGGATGTCTGTGCTTCACGTGTTCCTTAATGTCTTGCAACTTGATTTTCTCTTTAATGTAAAAATTTTAATTATAACCTTTCCAAATGTGAAGGTTCTTGATATCATTAGTCATCAGGGAGATGCAAGTTAAACCCACACTGAGATACACCCACCAAAATGACTAAAATTAAAAAGACTGACAATACCCAATGCTGGTGATGGTTCGGGGCTCCCCGCAGGTGGGAGTGTAAAATGGAACAACCATATTGGAAAACTGGCAGTTTCTAATAAAACATACCACACGCCTACCTTACGATCCAGCAATTCCACTCACAGGTATATTCCCAAGACAGATAAAGTCTATATCCACATAAAGGTGTGTACAAGGATGTTTAGGGAAGCTTTAAATTGCAAACAACCCAAATATTCGACATCAAGAGACCGGATAAGCAAACTCTGCTATATTCAAACTTAGAAATACCACTCAGCAACCAAAAAGAACAAAATCCTGATACAGGCAACAATACAAACAGATCTCAAACTCATTACATGGAACAAAATAAGCCAGACACAAAAAAGTACATGCTATTTGATTCCATTTAATGAAATCCAATGACGGACAAAATTGATCTATGGTGATAAAAAAACAAAAAAACAGTGAAGGGGATTACTATAGGTGAGAAATTTCTAGGGTAATGGAAACATCATATATATTGATCTGGGTGATATTTATATGTTTATATTCACCTGTCAAAATTCATTGAGCCGTACCCTTAAGAGTTATGCATTTCTCCGTGTGTAAACTGTATCTCATAAAACACAACTTCACCAAAGATATACAAATGGCCAAAACCACCATGAGATACCACTTTACATCCTAGAAGCCTACTAGGATGGCTACAATTAAAAATAAAACAACAACAAACAGAAAATAACAAGTGCTATTTCCCTGTGGAGACAGGGAAAGCCGTGGAGGAATTGGAACCCTTGGGCACTGCTGATAGGAATGTAAAATAGTGCAGCCACTGTGGAAAACAGTTTGGTCATTACTCAGAGAGCTAAACATAGAATTATCATATAATCCAGCAATTCCACTCCTAGGTGTACACCCAAAGGAATTTAAAGCAGGGGCTCAAACAGATATTTGTACACCTGTGTTCGTGGCAACGTTATTCACAATAGCCAAAAGTCAGAAACAACCCAAGTGTCCACTAACAGATGAATGGATAAACAACATGTGGCACATCCATATAATGCACTATTATTCCTTTAAATTAAGTAACGAAATTCTGAAACATGCCACAACACGGATGAACCTTGAAGACATTATGCTAAGCGAAAGAAGCCAGACATGAAAGACGAATATTGTATGAGCCCATTTGTGTGAAATATCTAGATTAGGCAAATTCATAAAGACAAAAAGTAGATTAGAGGCTACCAAAACTAGGGGGAGGAGGGCATCGGGAGTTCCTGCTTAATGGTTATAGAGTTTCTGGTTGGGGTGATAACCAAGTTTTGGAAACAGATAGCAGTGACGATTGCACAAGATCATGAATGTAATTCATGCCACTGAATTGTAAGTGGGTTACAATGGTTAAAACAGGGATTTTACATTGTATATTTTACACATTAAACTAGTTCACGGTGATAGAAATCTGAAGGGTGGGGCCTGGGGAGAAAGGCTAAGAAGAAATTTAACCACGGTGATAAAAATGCTTTTTATCTTGAGCTGGGGGACGATTACACAAGTGCATGAATTTGTCAAAAAATCATCCAGGTGTCCATTTAGAATCTATTATGCACTTTACTGTATGCAAATTGTACCTCACTAAACAGCTATGACCACAAAATATGGTTAAAAAGCAATAAGGCATTGATAGCGCTGGGAAGGGTGTGGCGAAGGAAAAGCAGGGCCAGAGATGGGAAACCAATTACAAGCGTCCTCTCAGTCCCCCAGGTAGACATGGCTCCACTAAGTAAGGTGAGGGCCTCGGGAGGCTGAGAGGGAAGCCAACCCCGAACTCACGAGGCAGAATAGACGCATGGATGTGGGAGGGGACGAAAGGACAGGGGAATGGCTTCTGACTTGGGGGCCTAAGAAAATGTCAGTCATCCGCCAAGCAAAGAAACACAGCAAGAAAATCCAGGGCTCTTGGTAAACAAATGAAGGCCCAGAAATCTGCAGCCAACTAAAAGAAGCATCACAGGGACACACAAGATACATTCAACTTGAATCAGAGGTTCACAGTAGAAAGTATAATTTCCAAGGGTACTGGTGCATATGAAGTTGTTTTGTTGGCGTGTGTCAATTTGTTTTTTTCTGCCCAGAAACAAGTGGCCTGACTTATGCCAAAAACAATGTGTTCCCCAGGTACATGCGAAATAGGATCACCGCAAACTCTCCCATGAGTCAGTGAACACAGTTCCTTTTGTACCGAGGAACAGATCTCGGGACCCTCCTCCCCTGCCCTGGCAGCCTCCACCGCCTCCGTCCTCGTTTCATACCTCATACCTGCCCGTCCGGTAAGAAGGGGGAAAAATGAACAATGGGCAGATTTCCAGCGTCATAATCATCCGGATGGCGGCAGCTAGAAAAAACGGGACAAAATATCTACTGGGGGTACAGGGATGAGCCCAGAAAGGCGGCATCGCAGGCAGTGATGAACCTCTGAGGATCCCTTTCACCTGTGGAGGGGCCCGTCAGGACGCCCCCACCCTTGGTGCATCCTGCCTCCCAGAGCCCTCTTCTGAGACATATCCTTCCCCTCAGGCATCCGAGCCATGACCTCTCTCCCTCACCTACTCACTAACCGCCTGCCCTGGGATGAATTGTGTCCCCCCGAAAAGATATACCCAAGTATACCCAAGAGATACCAAGTATATCACAGGTCCCAAGTATATCCCCTGGGACCTACAAATGTGACCTCATTTGGAAATAGAGTCTTTGCAGATGGAATTAGATTAAGAATCTTGAGATGAGATCATTCTGGAGATTTGAGACACAGACACACAGAAGAGAGAGGCCATGTGAAGATGGCCAGAGATAGGAGTGACGCAGCTAAAGGCCAAGAATGCCTGGGGCCATCAGAGGCTGGAAGAGGCGAGGAAGGATCCTCCCCTAGAGTCTTCGGAGGGAGCACGCACCTGCTGGCACCTTGATTCTGGATTTCTAGACTTCGGATCTGGGAGAGGATGAATTTCTGTTGTTTAAAGCACCCAATTTGCGGTAAGTTGTTACGACAGCCCTAGGAAACTGACACATCGATGCTCCAGCACCACAATCACCCTGCGTCCTCGGAGCACCTCTTCCACCTGACCTTCCCCCTCCTCTCCCGCTCAAGATGACACCTGTGGGTCCAGCCTCACCCACCTGCAATGGCAGCAAGAAGCCCCCATCAGATCACCTGCCTCACTCTCCTCCACCCTCTACACTCCTGTGTTCTCCCAGCTCAAAAAAGTCAATTCCTGGGCTTCCCTGGTGGCGCAGTGGTTGAGAGTCCGCCTGCCGATGCAGGGGACACGGGTTCATGCCCCGGTCCGGGAAGATCCCACATGCTGTGGAGCGGCTGGGCCCGTGAGCCATGGCTGCTGAGCCTGCGCGTCCGGAGCCTGTGCTCCGCAACGGGAGAAGCCACAGCAGTGAGAGGCCCGCGTACCGCAAAAAAAAAAAGTCAATTCCTGCAAATCCCTGGTTACCCTCAGGAAGAAAAGCCCAGGTTGGCCCCTGCCCCCATCCCCAGCCTGAAAGGGCACCATGAATGTCGGAGACACCTTTGTGGTAGAAGCAAGTATTGTTTGGTGCATTTGCAAAAAATAAGATCCAACCATGCTGTGCAGTAAAATACTCAAAATGCCTGGTAATTTGCTCAGTGTTTTTATTCCTCCAGCCACTGGTAACCTCAACTTTTAATAAACGGAAAAATATGGCTGATTAGGGAAATGAACAGAACGAATACTCTGTAAATAGAGCCCTGTGACATGAATGCCGTTCCTTCAAAGTGGCTGAATGCAAAGAGAACAAACCACCTGGGCCACTGGCACCATCAAAGTGCATCATCCCACATCGACAGCAGGGAGACCCCAGGCCTGCCTGAGCTTACGGTTCTCTGGAACACGTGTTCTGAGCAGAGCCCGTCAGCTTTCAGCCCACTCACTACACCAAGTTCCTAATTCCCAACTAAGGAGAATTTTACATTCACAAGAATTATTTACCCACAGGAAGATGGTGCCCTGGCATGGAACACACCTGTAAGTCACAGACTAATGAACAGCGAACACTGATGCTCCCCTGATGCCTCTAATTCATTCTGGTTTCCGGTCTCTTACTTAGAGTGACATGTGCCTTGGGTCCTTCCAAAATCAGCATGTAAGTTGATCAAATGCTCCAAACACAAACCCTCAACATTTTGTCGCTGTTGTTGCAACAGACTTTATTTTTTAGAACAGTTTTAGGGAATTCCCTGGCGGTCCAATGGTTAGGACTCCATGCTCTCACTGCCAAGGGCCCGGGTTCCATCTCTGGTCAGGGAACTAAAATCCCACAGGCCATGCTGCATGGCCAAAAAAATAAAAATAGAGCAGTTTTAGGTTCACAGCAAAACCGGATGGAAGGTGCAAAGATTTCCCTGTATGTAATGTTTGTTTTTTGTTTGGTTGTTTTTTTAAATAAATATTTATTTTATTTATTCATTTTTAAATGTATTGGGTCTTCGCTGCTGCACGTGGGCTCCCTCCAGTTGCAGAGAGCAGGGGCTACTCTTCATTGTGGTGCGCGGGCCTCCCATTGCGGTACCTTCTCCTGCTGCAGAGCACGGGCTCTAGGTGCGCGGGCTCAGTAGTTGTGGCTCACAGGGCCCAGCTGCTCCGAGGCATGTGGGATCCTCCCAGACCAGGGCTCGAACCCGTGTCCCCTGCATTGGCAGGCAGACTCTCAACCACTGTGCCACCAGGGAAGCGCTCCCTGGCTATAAAGTTTTGATACCTGAAATGATGTTCAGAGCAAAGGAAGTCCTATGCTACATTCAAATTTCAACAGTGCAGCTATAAAAGCTAAGATTAGCCTTTTATTTATATTATTATTATTTTTTTAAGAGTGTAACAGGTTAACACTAAAGCTTTACAAAAAAGAAATGAAAAAGAAATATAGAGTAAATACATGTCGTAGTTTAAAATGGGGGATTGCATAGAAAAGGAAAGGTGGTCTGAGCACACTCAATTCTTCAATTAACAAGAGTTTCATTGTCACAATAGTAATATAAATGTCACTTGTTTCCAACTGTTAGCATCAATCAACAGATAAAATCGAGGTGTACATAAGCTTAATTACAGATTAAAGAGAAAAAAATGTCATTAATCTTGTCAGTAGAAAGATAAGGAGGGCACAACAAGAGGTGATGGGAGCAGAGGAGGTAGGGAAAGGCCAGGAATGTCCTTCCCTAAAGGAGAAATCCAGAAATACTGACTAGAGCGGATGGAAAGGAAATCAAGGGTGAAATAAAATACATGTGTAGGTGCCTGACGATTAGCTTTTGTGATGTGTAATGTGAGCGCCTGACATGAAGCTTTTGATTGCTGAGGTATCCACTTCAAAGACACCCATCTCGAATAAACACATCGCCAGCTATTCGACTACAAAAAGAGGCAAGCGGCCCCGCACATAATGCTCCTCTTTTTAGAAACCTCCAGGTGATCTAGATAGCTGTGGACAGACAGCTTCCCCTCCTGCACTTTAACTCCCACTCTTTCGTTTTAAATTCACCCATAAAGAGTGAACCCTAGGCCCTCACCCTGCCAATAAAGGCAGAACCCCAGGTGTTCGTTTTCCCTCTCTCTCTCTCCCCCCACACCCCGACGACCCTCACCCCCTCTGCTGTGTGGCCCCAAGCATGCCGTGTGCCCTACAGGTCCTGAAAGTAATAAAACTTGTTCTTTTCAAAGTTTGCTGCTGATTGTGGCTGACGTGTGTCTTACAGTCCTATTAAGAACCACAAGGGCTGGTCCAGGCATGACCCTGGCTCTGGTGGGGAAATGTCTGTGGAGGCTGTCACAGGTAGAGTGGGCCCAGGCGAGTGCCCCAGGCGGGCCTAGCCTACAGCATCACTGTCAACAGGCTGAGAACACACAAAGCAACAAGGCATTAGAACCATAAATATGAAGAATTCTGGGTGGGTGTGTCTGATTAGAGAGATGGGGAGATAGAAGAGTGCAGCTCAACAAAATCTCCATCTGTCACTGCAGGGAGTCAATGGTATTCTCCCAAATGGGTAAATCAATATGCCCGTTATGAACAAGTTGTGCATCAGCAGGGAGTGGCTGCCAGAAGAAATGGAAGGGGGGTGGTTATCAGTTCTGGGAAGCAGACAGGAGAGGGAACGGTCTGGGGTGAGTAGCTGCGGCTGTTCATACGAGCCCATCTGTAAGAGCCTCTTTTCTACCATGTACGTGCGTGACTTTAACTGAAAAGGAGGAAGATGTTCAAAGGTACAAACGTCCGGTTATGAAATAAATGAGCTGTGAGGATGTAATGTACAGCATGGTTACTATAGTTAACAATACGGTATTTTATATTTGAAAGTTGCTAAGAGAGAAGGTGTTAAACATTATCATCAGAAGGAAAAAAAAATGTGCTAATGGGTGGTGATGGATGTTAACTGGGCTTGTGGTGGTCATTTCACAAGACAGTCGGCCCTTGGTATCCCCAGGGAATTGGTTCCAAGACACCCACGGATACTAAAATCAGCAGACTCTCAAGTCCCTTATATAAAAATGGCATGGTATTTGCACATCACCCACACACATTGTCCTATATACTTTAAATCATCTCTAGATTCCTTATAATACCTAATACAACGTAAATGCTATGTTAATAGCTATAAATACAATGTAAATGCTATGGAAACAGCTATAAATACAACGTAAATGCTATGTTAATAGCTATAAATACAACGTAAATGCTATGTTAATAGCTATAAATACAATGTAAATGCTATGGAAATAGATGCCAGCTGGCAACAAGTTCAAGTTTTGCTTTTGGGAACTTTCCGGAATTTTTTTTTCCAAACATTTTTGATCTATGGATGCAGATCTGCAGGTGCTGAACCCGTGGATACAGAAGGGCGACTGTATATACAAATATGTAATCATTATCTTGTACACCTGAAACTAATATAATGTTATATGTCAATTATACCTCAGTTTTTTAAAAATGGGAAGAGGAGAGCAAAATACTAAGAAGGATAAAAAAGTATATTAAATGGGAAAAAATTAAGCAAATAAGACCCTTGTCATTAAAGGTCAAGGTGTGTTTAAAGAAGAATCTGGAAAACAGATGGGTTATTTAACCAACATTGTTGAAAAGTTGACAATTATGCAGGAAAAATACACACACACACACACACACACATTCCATATATCAAAATACAGATCAAAGAAAATTAAGAGCAAAAATAAATATATACATACATATTTAGATCCTAAAATAGTTAACTGATCATGAGACAAGGAAGGGTTTCAATAGCGTAATAACAATGAATAAAAGAACAAAAATGTTACTGTACATGAAAACATAATTTCCATTTATATAAAAAATCATAAGCAAAATTAAAAGGACATTTAAAAGCAGCAACCAAAATTAATGACATACACAGGATTATTTAAGTAATCATAGAAATATATTAAATATCAGCGTAAATATACTGAGTACAATATTTTAAATGGACAAATAACAGAAAAATCACTAGTAAACAAATTAAAATAGTAATGAGACACCACATACCTAACAAAAAAGATGGTACTTCAGATATTCACAGAAGATGGATTACTCAGTTAACGGTGCTGGACAAATGCCCTAGCCATTTGGGAAACAATAAGGTTGGATCTTTACCTCACGTTTTATGCCAAAATGAATCATTAAATAACATACAACCATAAAAATGCTGCAAGAAAAGTTAGATAACTATTAAATTTGCTTTAAAAAAGCATTTCAAAGCATGATAGCAAAGCCAGAAACCATAAAGAAAAGGACAGATAAATCTGACTAAACAAAAATCTATTCCTTCTCAGCAAAATAGTATAAAGAAAGTAAAATGGCAAATGATAGGAACTTCCCCATTCAGCTATGAAAAACCAGCTTCGATTGATCCATTCTCCCACTGAGAACAGTGAGTAAGACTGAACCATTTGTTTTTACATCTATTTGGAGGCGTCAGACTTCCCAGACAACCAGGACTTGAGGGCCCAATGTCCAAGAAAGAAGGTGAACGCCCTGACATAAGCTTCCACTCTCATCCCTTTTCCCATCATGGTATTTGCTGATTCATAAAGGCTAAGAGACTGAGAAACCAAGCAGAGAGCAGCAGCAGTGATCAGAGGCCTCAGGCAGAGTCGATCACAGTCTCAAGGGTTAAGGGGACAGCGTGGGAGTTCATGCCTTGCCAAGGGTGACAGGCCTGTTGAACACCCCGCGTTTTCTGTGGGAAGCCCAAAGGGCTAGGCCCACAAGTAAGGCAAGCCAGAGACAGGACAGACCTTACCAAGACCTACGTAGCCTACTACCATCTGCCCCACTCTGGCTGCCAGAAGCAAATTAAATCTTCTCTGGTGAAAGACAACACTATCTAGAGCTACTTCAATTTTTCATATACAGTGTGTATCATTAAAAACAACAAATTACCAGAGATATCAGGAGAAAGGACCAAGAGAAAAGCAGACAGACAATAGAAAACATCTCCAAGAGACACAGATACTGAAGGTATGAGACCATAATTCACATGTAATGACAAAAGGAGAATTTCAGCAGAGAACTGAAATCTAAAGAAGAATCAAAAGTTTTAGAAATAAAGTATATAATAACTAAAACTAAGAATTTTAAAAGGAATTAAGAAGCAGATTAAGCTAAAGAGAGAATTAGTAAACTGGAAGATGAGTTGACCAAAAATGCCCAGACAGGGAAAAAAAAGGATGGAAAAGATAGGGGGAAAAAAAACCCATAAGAGATACATGGAGCATGGTAGAAAGGTCTAATATATGGGAATGTGGTGTCATAGAATGGGGGGGGGCGGGAAAGAATGAGACAAAACAATATTTGACAAGATTGTGGCAAAGAATCTTCCCAAACTGACAAAAGATATCAAGCCAAAAATTCAAGAAATTCTACAAACCCCAAATAAGATTTAAAAAATACATGCCGGGGCTTCCCTGGTGGCGCAGTCATTGAGAGTCTGCCTGCCGATGCAGGGGACGCGGGTTCATGCCCTGGTCTGGGAGGATCCCACGTGCCGCAGAGCGGCTGGGCCCGTGAGCCATGGCCGCTGAGCCTGCGCGTCCAGAGCCTGTGCTCCGCAACGGGAGAGGCCACCACAGTGAGAGGCCCACGTACCGCCAAAAATAAAAATAAAAATAAAAATAAATACATGCCAACTTGAAAAACAATGTGGAACATGTGCTAGACAAAGAATAATATCTTAAGCATATATTTTAAGTTCTTAGAACTCAGGAAGAAAAGACAGATTAACCCAAAAAAAAAAAAAAGAGAGAGCAAGGGATATGAAGAAGTAAATCAAAGAAAGAAGAAAGCTAAACGGCTAGTAAACATGTTATAGGAAACATGTTTTAACCTCACTAGTCATCAAAGACACACACGTTAAAGTGAGTTATCATTTTTTGACCATGAGTTAGAAAAGATTAAAAAGAGTTAAAATAACTAGCTTTGGCAAAGTGGAAGGAAAGGCACTCTCTTATCGTGCTGGTGAGCACGAGCAGGTTCACTCTTCCTAAAGGGCAATTTGTTACCATGTATTATAGCCAGTCAGGATAAGCAGGTCATGTGGCAGTAACAAGCAACCCCCAAATTTCAATGGCTATGACAAAAGTCTACTTTCCCACATGACATGTCCACTATAAGTGGGCTGCAGCTCTTTCCCATGTTGTTTTCTCTCTACCTGGAATGTCACGAGTTTCATCACTGAGGGAAAAGAGGGTATGGCAGATCATATGCTGGGTCTTAAAAATCATGAGCAAAGCTACTCAAGTCACTTCTCACACTGAATCTGCCAGAGCAAGAGGCCCAGCCAAACATGATGCTACAGAGAGAGAAGTCTACTGCTCCAGGGAGAGGCAGAAGTCTTTGTGAAAATAACAGGACCCACCACGTGGATCCACACTCAAGACCCAACAATTCCTTAAAAATAATTAGATCAGTGTGCAAAGATATATGCAAATTGCTGTAGTGCTCATAAATGACAAACTCGAAATAACCTCAATGTCCATCAGGAAGTCAAAAGTTTAAAAAATGAAAATATCCAAAATACAGAATATATTGCAGTAATTAAAAATCATGATGTGTATGTGCAGAAATGGAAACATTGCCTCAATAAGTTGCTAAGGAAAAAAGGAGATTACATGTAGCATAAGAAATGACTCAACTTATATCGAAAAAATTTAATTATCTCTAGATCAGCGATTTTCATATTTGGCATTTTACCTATCTATGTTATCTGAATATTTACAATAAGCATGTATGATTTTTAATGTTGCAAAGACCAATAAGCCATTTCAACATTTTTAATAATTAATGTGCTGCATGATGAGGATACAGCAAAACAGGCAGTTTTATTGCCTGCTGGTGGAAAGAGAAATTAGTACAATCTTCCTAGAAAGTAAAATGGCCTTTAAAAGGCTCATACTCGTAAAGCTAATATACGTTCTAAGAATTGATCTGAAAAGGAATGCTCCAAGTGCCAATAAAAGATATACTAAGACATCCATTCATCAGAGCATTATTCACAGAGCAAAATCTCAGAAACAACCAAAATGCCCAAAAATGATTAACTAAACTATGATGTGTACAGAAATGGGTTTTGAAAAAATCAAGATTCTAAAGCACTTTTAATATAGAAATGAGCTCAGAGTATGCTTATAAGTGAAAAAAGCAGGATCCAAAATTGTATTTATAAGATAAACTTTAGAGATAGATAAACAGATGAACAGATCATACCAAATGTTAACTTCATTATCTCCAGGTACTGGTCACTTGTTTTTATTTTCTCCTTTGTACTTTTCTTTTTCCATTTTCCACACCTAAATATTTCTATTGGAAGCAGAAAGAAATATCTAATAAATATTACTGTTAAATGTCAGAGTAAAGGAGCAAGGATCAGAGGGTTGTGTGATCATTCATTCACAGCAAAAAATCAAGCTCTATCCAGGAGTTTCACAAATCACTAACATCAGAAACGTCTGCCCAATGAAACCTTCGTGTACCCCAACTTCATTGCCCCTTGAAATTCAGCAAGCAAAAGGGTCTCCCAACCTCTTAACCAAGCACATACTGCTGTTGAGAGCCAGAAAACACATGATAATGACCAGAGAAATGTAAATGTAGTGGAAAAGGCTCACATTTGCACTGGAAAAATCTTTTCCCGTTTGAATCAGCTCTGACTACAGGAGACCAACAGTAATTTCCTCAATTACGCATTAAGAGAGCACAGACACACACACACACAAAAGAGGGCACACCAAAAAATTAAGCATGAAAAGACCAGACAAGAACCATTCTGTTGGTCTAATGTTGTAATGAACTAGATGGAATATAGAGATAAGAAAACATTATACACATATGTAAACACACACACACAAACACACTGAATTACAGGAACCCATATACATGGTGTTTTCACAGTGTATCAGATTCAAACAATGACTTCCAACCAGGTAAAGACACCCTGGCTCTTTCTCCTTCCTGTAGAGTTGCATGATTTCCTACTATCACATAATGGAAAAAAGAAATACAGTCGACCCTCTAACACCATGGGTCTGAACTGTACAGGTCCACTTACACATGTACTTTTTTCAATAAATATAGTATGTATTTTCATTTTACAGATCTTGAAATCAACTAAGTGTGAGGGAAAGTTTCTGTCCGATTAGAGATCACAACATATGAATGCAAAACAACTAGGGTTTGAGTCCAGACTGTCCAAACTGTTTCTGCTTCCTGCCCTTGGGTGAGTCACTTACCAATTCCTTTGTTTTTCAGACAGAGATGGCAGTTGTGTGGGTTTTCCACTGCACAGGAGGGCGGAGCCGCTCACCCCCCATTGTTCAACGGTCAACTACTACTCAGTGTGGCACTGAGCTCATGGAGAAACTCTCAAGACCATGTTGCCGTTTGCCGGTTCCTTGAGGACGGGGCCCCAGGCCTTGTAGCTCTCTGGGCCTCCCGGCTCCTGCCCAGGGCCTGGCATGCAGAAGGCATCATCCCTGGGCATTGAGAAGGCATCATCCCCGGGCACTGAGAAGGCACCAGGGAAGATCTAGAAAGGGTGGAGGATGGATGGGTGCCTCCATGCAGGTGAGGAAGGAGGTGGGAGGGGCCTAGCAGGGCTCAGAGGTGCCGTCCTGAATCTCTGACCCCAGAACCTCGCATCTCTCTGTTTGATGCATGCCCCATGTGGTGTTCTCAAACCCAGGTGGAAACCCGTCAAACCCCACGGCCCAGCACCTCCTCTTCCGACCGGGCACCCAGCACACCTCTCAGACAGGCAGGCCTCTGGGCAGCCAGGCCACGGGCCAACAGGGGAAGCCACAAGCCCCCAGGAAGTGTTTTTTAGTTTTAGGGGGTTTTCTCGGGGTTTCCTTTCATAAGACGGAAGCCTCGTGCTCCACAGACTCACATAATCACATTCTTAAATTTCCTGTTCAAGAAATGATCCCCCAGACTTGAAGTCAGATCTAAAAAGCCAAAGCTTGGGACTTGGCTGGCGGTCCAGTGGTTAAGACACTGCACTTCCATTGTAAGGAGCGCAGGTTCAATCCCTGGTCCGGGAACTAAGATCCTGCATGCTGTGCGGCGTGGCCAAAAAACATAAATAAATAAACAAACAAACAAATAATAAAAAGCAAAGCTTAAGGACACCGGATGACAAGCCCCAAAACAGATCTGTCAATCTAAGGACAGTGTTTGGGGAGCTCAGTTTCAAATGCCATGTGCATCCGTGAAATAGTTGATGATCTAATTACATGAATATTGAAAAGGCATCAGTCCAGTTAGGTATGATGCAAGAGGCAAGCTCACCACACCAATCCTAAAAAAACCTCTGGCCTGGAACACTCTGTCCTCCTGAAAGAGCACCAAATCTCAGTGAGACATTACTAAAACTTTCACATCTGAGTGGAAGTGGGTCTTTTTTCTTCTGCTCTAACTGGTTGCCCAAGTCTGTCTCTTGAGTAGTATATCACGAGACCACTGCTCCTGCCGGCTCCCCCACTTCATTCTCCACTAGCCCCTCTGGCCTCCTGGCTGTTCCAGAACATTCCATGTCCTCCACCTCACAGCCTTTGTTCTTGATGCTCCATCTGCCTGGACCAATCTTCCTCTACAACCATGCAGGGAGACTCTCCCCTCCACAGTGTCTTTACTCGAAGTTTCTCTCCTCAGGGAGAATTTCAGCATCCACCCAACACTGCATAACCCGTGCCCTGCCTGGTCTACCTCTCCTCCTCCCCAAAAGCATGTGAGCCCCGTTTGAATGGGAATTTCCCCCTTTGCTCAGCGCTCTGTTCCCTAGAACAGTGCCTGGTGCAGGGTGCACACTTTTTTGTGATATTTCTTTTTAAAGGAGGGACTGCTGCACCGCGCTTGATAGTTTTCCTGGTAGAATGCACCGCACACCATCTTGCTAGGCATGAAATGGTCATCTCTGGCTCCTCATAAGCTTCATTATCAATTAAATGTCCACTGAGCATGTGGTGGCCGCCTCCAAGGTCCTCCTGGGTCTGGATAAAGATGGAGTGATCATCGTGAAAGGCAGACTCTGAAATTTGGAGTGGATGTGTCATGCCTCCTGGGGCTAATCTCCTCGTATTACATTTTTAAAAGCACAACTTGTCCAATTATGAGTATTTTTCAAAAGGAAAATATGGTCAAATGTTAAGATTCTAACCAGAAATACTCCAAATAAACTGAGGAGTGTTTACAAGTGCTGGCAATTCTAATCATAGGTTTCTCTCATTTTGTGGACTCGGAGGAGCTGGTGGATATAATTTTTCTGCTAAGCCATGTAAATTCTTTCACTTTAAAAAACACCTGACCAAACTTTCAGTGAGAAGAGGGAGGAGAGAGCAACCAGGCTTGACAAATACTCTAGATCCTTCTACAACCTCGGGAATTTCTCCATGTAAAAGGCACTCTTGTCCACAACTCAAACAATTTTGCTGCCCTTATTCTCTATTTCAGTAATTTTCAAGCAGGGAGTGGTTTTGCTCCCCCCACCCACTCAGGGACATTTGGCAATGTCTGGGGACATTTTTGGTTGTCACACTGGGGCAGGGCGGGTGTGCTACTGGCATGCAGTGGGTGGAGGCCAGGGCAGCTGCTCAACATCCTACAATGCACGGGAAAGCTCCCACAACAAAGAATTATTCAGCCCCAAATGTCAGCAGTGCCAAGGTTGAGAAGTCTCAACACAGTAAAGGCCAATTATAGCAAGCCCACTGCTAACATCATAATCAATGGGGTAAAACTGAAAGTCTTTCCTCTAACTTCTGATACAAGGCAAGGATGAGCACTCTCACCATATCTATTCAACACAGTACTGGAAGTACTAGCCAGAGCTATCAGACAAGAAAAAGAAATAAAAGGCATCCAAATAAGAATGGAAGAAGTAAAATTATCTGTTTGCAAATGGTATGATCCTATATAGAGAAAACCCTAAAGACTCCACCAAAAAAAAAACTGTTAGAATAAACAAGTCCAGTAAAGTTGCAGGATACAAAATCTACACGCAAAAATCAACTGCATTTCTTTACACCAACCAAGATCTATCCAAAGAAGGACATCAAGAAAACAACCCCATTTATGATGGCATCAAAAAGAATAAAATGCCTAGGAATAAATTTAACCAAGGGGGTGAAGATCTTTACACTGAAAACTATAAAACATTGGTGAAAGAAACTGAAGAAGACACAAATAAATGGAAAGATATAGAAGAATTAATATTGTTAAAATGTCCATGCTATCCAAAGAGGTATACAGATTCAACACAATCCCTATCAAAATTCTAATGGCATTTTTCACAGAAATAGGAAAAAGAATCCTAAAATCCATATGGAACCACAAAAGACCCCAACTAGCCAAAGCAATCTTGAGAAAGAAGAACAAAGTTGAAAGCATCACACTTCCTGATTTCAAATTATATTACAAAGCTATAGTAATCAAAACAGTATAGTATTGGCACAAAAACAGACACATGGATCAATGGAACAGAAGAGAGAGCCCAGAAATAAACCCAACCATGTATGGTCAACTAATTTTAGACAAAGACACCAAGAATACACAATGGAAAAAGGATAATCTCTTCAGTAAATGGTATTGGAAAAACGGTATCCATTTGCAAAAGAATGAAATTGGACCCTTATCTTACACCAACCACAAAAATCAACTCAAAATGATTAATGGCTTAAATGTAAGACCCCAAACTATCTGTTTAAGTATTTTCAAATCAAGGTTATATAACTGGCAGCAAGGCAATTTTAGCCCAATTTAATCCAATAAGCAGATACAAATCACCTACTATGTGCAGCAAACTCTGTTTGACTGAAGAGAACACAAGCTGAATGAATGATGCTGAGGACTTTCCCTCATGGAGCTCATCAAGCTCAGAGACAGCAATTATCAACAAATAGTTATAAAACAAAGCAGAAAGAAAGGAGTTTCATAAACAAATTGCAAATTGTGATGAGATTCCAAAGTCAGAGAGGGGCACAGGAGTTCATGGGGAAGGTGACACTGCCTTGCAGTAAAGAGAAGGGAACGATGTGTGTCCCAGGGAGAATAAGGATCTACCATGGCTGTGGGGACAGAAAGTCACCCACTTCTGTGACACAAAAGGAAACCGTGGAAAATCAGGCAGGCATTTGAAACACTATTGTCAGGGGCCTTCAAGGAAGGGCTTCCGAAGATGATGCTGTTGTAACACGAGCCACACAAATGAAAATAAATCCAGTAGTCACACAACAGACCGGAAAGTGGTGAGATGCAGTGGGGAGACTGGAGAGGAGGTACCACATTTGTTAAAGTGAGATGTCTCAAAGCCTCAAGCTAGAGAGGTAGTGAGACTCCAGTGGAAAGTGGGGACCATCACTGGAGACTGTGCAGTGCTTAGAACACGACTGGAAATGGGAGCTGAGCGAGGCTGGGTCACTTCCAGGGTTGCAAATATGAGCAGCCAGCAGCATGGGGTAATCAGAGTCAGCTACATAATTTGTAGCCTCAGTGCCAAGTGAAAACAAGGGACCCCAGGTTCAAAGTCATTAAGAATGTCAAGACAGCAACAGCAGAGCACCACACCAAACACAGGCCCTCTCACACACAGAGCGCTGGAGCTGCACAGGTTACATCCCCACAAAGTCTTGGCAACAGAAATGGTGCCCAAAAGTTGGGGCTGGGGCGTTGGGATGACTTCACAGAAAAGTACAAGATGCTGGGAGGTTGGTGGGAGAAACCCTGCAGTTGATCTTGAATGCAAGTGTGACCCTTAGGAGAGCAGTCGAGGGCTGAGAGCTGGCATCAGCTGTACAAGCCCGGGGGGCTCTGCCAAGCAAGTGAGATTCCCAAGAAATACGCGAGTCAGCCTTCTGCAGAGACGGAACCAACAGGGGATACAGACACTTAAGGAACTGGCTCACACGATGGTGGGGTTGGCAGGCTGGAAACTCAGGCAGGAGCTGATGCCGCTGTCTGGAGGCAGAATTCCTTCTTCCCAAGAAACCTGCTTTTGCTCTTAAGGCCTTCAACTGATTGGATGAGGCCCACCCAGACTGTCCGTGGTCATCTTGAGTTCAAGTCAACTGATTGTGGCTGTTAACCACATGCACAGAATACTTTCATGGCACTAGTCTGGTTGAATAACCAGGTGTTATAGCTTAACCAAGCTGACACTTAAAAATAGCCACCACAGGGAGTAAAGAGAGAAGCGGGTTAAGAAAGCCTCAGGGCAAAGAAGTGGCAACCAGAAGGCCCAGGGGAAACCGGAAGTGGGCAATGTGTGGGAGACCTATGGAGTCCCAGGAAGTGGCTTCTGGAGGCATGATCCCAGCTGCAGGGAATGGATGCTTTCACCCCCAGTCAGGCCACGGTCAAGATCATGCAGACAACAGTGCCCAAAATGCTGGGGGGGAGGGGAGGCAGGCAGCCCTGCCACGGCCATGAGCAGGCCCAAGGGGTGGGTTGGGAGGGAAGAAATCAGAGCTCAAGAGGGTGAGGCCGGGATCCAGGAAGGGACGCTTCCACAACCCCCAACAATGAAGCTGAAGACTGAGCTGCAGGGGCAGCCAGAGAAGGTGCCGGAACAGAGCGAGCTGGGGCAGGAGAGCCCCCCAGCCCCCGGGTCAAGGCTGGGCACCGGGCAGGCACCCGCCAGCCCCGCACACCCTTGGCCTTGGGAAGCAGAGAACTTCAGGAGCCTGCAGACAAGTGAGTCTTGGGCTTGTTTGGAGTTTGTGCGTGTGTGTTCTTTTTTATGACAGAAGAGATCCAAAGATGTAAGACGGGAAAGAGAGGGAAGAGGCCGCGAGAGGCGGCGGTGGACAGTGGCCGGGTCAGGGGCAAGTGGGGACCAAGCCCACTGGGGGAGGGGTTTGCACTCAGAGGGGCAGGGACGGCGGTGACAGTCCATCCACGGCCTTCACTGGGCACTTCCCACGTCTCCTGCCCCGAAAACCCGGACAAGGGCAAAGCCAGGCTGGCCCTCCATCGTCTCTTCAAAATATTTAGACGGCCAGGCCGTGCCCAGGTGGAGAGAGAGCCTCCTAGGCAGAGCTGGCAGAAACATTAAACAGAAGATGGAAATGCAGTCGAGCAGTGGTACCCAATGTGCGCATGAGAATCCCCTGGGAGGTTGTTGAACAGAGTGCTGATCTGTTCAACAGAGTTCCCGAGTCACGAGGCCCCACGTGCCACCGACACTGCTGAACGCAGGCCACAATTTGAGGACCTCAGCGACAGGTCAGCAAGCCCAAGTAGAGGTGAACAAAAGGACAGCTCGGCCCAAGGCTCACCGTGAAATGGTTCAAGTTTGGGGCTTTGCACATACTTTGTAAAAAACGTAATTTTTTATCATACACCGTAATTTATAGGAAACTTACAGTTAAGACCCTGAAGGCAGAACCCACACACGTCACCCTGTCTGGCAGGCACCTCTTGTGGTGAAGTGCGTTGTATTCCTTTGCTGAGAAAACTGTCAAGATATGTTGGCATATAGTTCATCTTTCATAAAAACCCTTTTATAAGTAATGTAAACAAAGAAAGGAGCTAGCGGTTGCTTAGGGCTGGAGGGAATGGGGAATAGAGGAGTGACAGCCGAAGGGTACAAGTTTTCTTTTTGAGGTGATGAAAATGTCCTAAAATGGACTGCAGTGATGCCTGCCCGTATCTGTGAATATACTAAAAAAATCACTTAATTGTATGGTTTTAAATGGGTGAATTGTATAGTATGTGAATTACATATCAATACTGCTTTTTTAAAAACAATCCATTTTCTTCACTTTCCTTTTTAGATTATTTCCTTTTATTTGGCATTTTGGGGATTTCCCATCACTTAGAACTTCAAAGGCTCTGTTTTCTTTGAGAATCTTTTTTTTTTTCTATTTCTAAGCATCTTGTGATTACTTAATTTTCAATGATTTCATTTTATTCATCTGAACTTTCGTTTTAAATCACAGAATAGCAGGATTCCCTATTTTTAGATATGGAGATTCTCTTTATGTAAACCCATCCAATTTTCCACATAGGGACTCTGGAATTTTCTGAATGAAAGTCACACACATAGCAAATTTTGAAAAATTATGTACCTCTTCTGCAAGTGGAAAGACACTTTAAATGCTTTTTTTTTTTTTTTACTGATTCCTTCAGTAGTTGATGTGTTTTGCTCTCGACTGAATGTTTGTGTCCCCCCAAAATTCATATGCTGAAATCCTAACCCCCAGGTGTGATGGTCCTAGGAGATGGGGCCTTTGGGAGGTGATTAGGTCATGAGGGTGGATGACTGTCCCTACAGAGACCCCACGGACCTCCTTCCCCTGCTCTGTCCGGTGAGGACACAGACAGAAGACGGCCATCTACGAACCAGGAATCGGGCCCTCACCAGACACCGAATCCGCAGGGCCCTGACCTTTGACTTCGGCCTCCAGAACTGTGAGAAATAAATGTCTGATTTTCATAAGCCCCCTGGTCTGTGGTATTCTGTCACAGCAGCCCAAATGGACTAAAACCTGTTTTACTACTCAACGTTCAGGAATATCCACTTCTTTGAAAAACAAGTCTTTTTTCTTCTTACTTGGACTTTTTTCTAAAGTATGCATGCTATTGATAAGGAAAGACAGACTCCACGCATTTGCTAAAACACTTATGCTGAAATCAAGCCATTTGCAGATTGACAGATGGAACTTGCCAGGTGCAAACAGAATGTTGAGGAGTTTTCAGTTATTTTCAAAGGCCCCTCAACCAAATTAACCTTAGGTTATTTAAAAAAAACAATGTAACAGTATCTTAAGTATTCTTGGACCCAATAGTATTATTAGCAGAATCATTGTAACTCACTGCCTTTCACAAACGAAATGAGTTAACTCCATACACTTGTACCTCATTCCAAACAAACCCAAAGGATTTAGATTTGTTTACACCGAACAACATTTTTAAATAATTATTTCTATCAAAAACAAATTCACCAGAGATTCCCTGGTGCATTTTAAGTAGCTGAATTTCTTAGAAAAATGTATTTATTCTACTTTTCATGTATGGCAGTGGAGACTTAACCCCGCTCCAGGCCCCCCCCCCCCGGGCCCCCCCCCCCCCCCCCGATCAAGGGCTCTGCTGTCTCCCAAAAGCCTCCCAAGATAATGTCTCCCTTGGGAGACAGCTCTGTCCTGTGATGAAAGAACCCAGTCTAAGCAACTGCATTTAGGCAAAAGCTTCCCTCCCAGTGGGTGTGCCCCAGATACCATAACTTAATGCAGCAGCTTTCCTCCAAAGTAGGGTTTCCAGATTCCGCTAAAGGAGGAATTCTGCATTCAGTGGGCCTTTCAGCTTCTCTGAGGTGACACTGTGTGTGGCCCCAACACGGGAGTGGCTTTCCTAGGTAGGGTGACCAACCACCCCAGCTGGCCAGGGGCACAGGGGTTTCCCAGGATGTGGGACTTTCTGTGCCAACATGAGAAAATCCTGGGCAGACCAGAGCAAGTTGATCCCTCTGTAGGGCCAGTGGATGCCTCCCACCATACGGCAGGACATCACAGCACATGGAGGTTGAGCCTGGGGACCTCAAAAGAGGAGGAACGTGTAGGTGACAAGACATACCTGAGTCACTCTTTCCCCTGCTCCGCAGTGTCTCCTGTGTCCCTTTTCACTGCGGATGAACTGGCTCCCCAAAGCACTGGATCATCTGAAGCACGACGGTCAGCAGGGAGAAGCGTCGTCAGGTGACACAAGGACTGCTCGGCCCCAGCTGGCCATCGGGCCATCCCGGCGCCGCTGTACATGGAATTCATTTCCTAGAAACCCACCCATTTCCTATGCCCAAGGAAAGGAGTCCTGACTCACAGCTCCGCGAAACCTTCCCGGCAGCTGTGTCACCACTGCTATTTTTAGCGCACGACTACTGTGTTTTCCAAATACAAGAGCTGGAAGGTCTAGAAGGCAGCGATGCAGCCTGGCCCTCCTGATCGGAGTGGGCAGGGCCAGCCCCTTGGGGATGCCTGTCTTGACAAAGTGGAGGAGAAGCAGAAATGGAAGGAAACTTTGGGGACCCATAGCAGCTGCTTGTTCACGGCAGGACATCACGATGGAATCAGGCCCTGAAAGTCCCGGCATGCAAGAGGGCTCGCATCCGGAGCTCTGCCCTAACTTCAACTCACGGGAAATGCTGAAGAAAGGACAAGGGCTCGTGACCGTCCCTGGCACAGTGGTTATCTCTGCCCTGCTTGGGGTGCTCTGCTTCCTCGTTGGTCATCAGTCTGGAGTCCGCTCATTCGCCTCCAAGCCTCTGCCTCCCCGCACCCGCAATCACAGGTGCTCCCCAGATGTGCCCAGATGTGGCCCCAGCCCCTGCCCTGCCCCTCCGCCCGCTCCCGCCCTGCTTCACCTGCACCCATGGCTCCAATTGCCACTTTCCTTGCGGTATGAACACGTAACAGGAGATCGACCCTCTTAACTAATGTTTACATTTACAAAGGGGTCCTTACCAAGCGGACACACCATTTTCTCGACCACTCCTCTTTGGCTAGACGTTTCATGTGCTCCCATCTCTTCCCTTGGCTGAAATTGAAACAGCAGGACTGGAAACGCATCTTGAGGTTAACTCACCCATAGAAACAACAGCTGCGTTCACCAGGTCCCTATGATGTGGTGCCCACTGTATGTGTAAGTCACTTTCTTAGGCCCTAGAACCTCTGTGAGGTGGTGTTAGCCTTGTAGAAAGCATCCCCATTTTCTAGATGGGGATCTAGAGGAAATTGAGGATGGAAAGATCATGTGATTTGTCCAGGATCATGTGACCAACCTAAGCCTGCTATCTTTGGCCACCACACTTGTTTTCTACTCTCAGAATAAAGTTCTAGAGCTCTTCCAACAAGCGTACATACCAATCACCAAGACCAGCTTAAAGTGAGCGTCGATTCTGGTTCTGTACGTCTAGGGAGGGCCTGGGATCCTGCATTTGGGAAAAGCGCCCAGAGGAAGCCACGCTGCTAACTCGTTTTACCACACTCGAGCAGCAGTAGTTCAAACACTCAATATTCCCAGTCGGTCCCACTCCCGCTGTGCTAACCAGCTCTGATCCTGCTTTAGTTTCCAAACTCCAGTGTATTCGTGCGATAGGGCTGCAGGTTAAAGGTAATGCATGCCTTCCTTCATTTTTACTAAACTTTCGATTTTGAAATAGTGATAGACCTGCAGGAAGTTGTCCCCTTGGGCGTTCTTCCCCAATACCAACACCTTGCATAACTACAGTACAAGAACATCATGAAATGGCCGTGGCTGAAATCCACAGAGCTTGTTCAGGTGTCCCCAGTCACGTGTGTGTGTGTGGGGGGGCGGGGGGGGGGTTCTCTGCCATTTTAACCCTCGTGCAGCTCCCCATAACCACCACCAACACAATCTAGAAGCAGGCCTGTCCCAGTTAGAGTACCACCCACTCCTCTCCCCAAAGCTCTAACCTCAGCAACCTCTAATCTGTTCTCCATCCCTCCAACTGCGTTACTTTGCGAAGGTTACATAAACGGAACCGTACAGCATATAATCCTTAGAGATGGACTCTTTTTCACTCAGCCTAATTTCTCCATCTTCCTTTATTTTTAAACTGACTTCACGTGTCTTCCCTTGTTCCGGAAAATGTGCTACTGTGAATTTAACACCCTTTACTGGGCAGGCACTGCCCCTGAGCAGGGCTCACGCCTCTTCGGCAGCCTCATCTCCACACCCGCCTCCGCTGGATGTCCCTCACCAGGGGTGGCCTCTAACCCAAGAGTCAGTTAAGTTTCAGAAACAGAAGCCAGAGTGAAATGCTTGGTTCTCCGCCGTATCACATGCCTACTTTGGACGTGAACTTCCTCAGAGCTGATGTAGATGTGCCTTTGTAAGCATACATTGCTTTTCCGTTACTTTGAAATTGCTCTCAAATCCCACCACTCTAATCCAATTTTGCCACCAAGCCAACTGTCGCTCGGGATTTCACGTCTACCCGAATTTCTCTGTCTCTGACTTAGAAGAAATAAATAAGTAAATGCCACCTTCAACTGTCTTTCAAATTCAGGAACACCATTAAAAACAGTCTCTATTCTTTTTGTACACACACACTGAGTGACATCAAGGATTCTTAACATGCTACTTCATCATAAAATCCGACCTCATAAGAACACACACACACACACAGAGCCATATTATACACCTTCATTCGACCAGCTGTCTAAAAGAATTACTTCCCAACCATCTGGAATGAAGCCTATTTCCTTTGTTCACATATTTTAACAACTTCTCTACATCCTTCTTATTTCCTTTAATTAAAGGGAATTACATATTGTTTTACATATGGAACTGCTTTGAGTTAATTTGGAGAAATCATAAAATGTCACATGGTTATGATTTAGAATTACTGGCCCAGTAGGCTGTAAAGCCAGTCTCAAGAAATTTCAAAATATCATGCAGACCATAGTCTCTGAATCAGGTTTCAAAAATTACTTTAGGGACTTCCCTGGTGGCGCAGTGGTTAAGAATCTGCGGGCCATTGCAGGCAACACGGGTTCGATCCCTGGTCCAGGAAGATCCCACATGCCACGGAGCAACTAAGCCCGTGCGCCACAGCTACTGAGCCTGCGCTCTAGGGCCCGTGAGCCACAACTACTGAGCCCACGCGCCACAACTACTGAAGCTGGCACGCCTAGAGCCCGTGCTCCGCAACAAGAGATGCCACCACAATGAGAAGCCCGTGCACCGCAATGAAGAGTGGCCCCCGCTCGCCACAACTAGAGAAAGCCCACGTGCAGAAACGAAGACCCAACACGGCCAAAATAAATAAATAAATATTTTAATAAAGCTTAACAATATGTATTTAAAAAATTTAAACACCATTCTAAATCTAGGTCAGAAAAAGAGGAAATCATAACGTAAATGAGAACACAACAATAATAAAATATTACATATCAAAACTTGTGGGGGAAAAAAATGAAAGTGATACTTTGAAAGTTACATGTAGAACAAACCTGAAGGAAGGAATAAAAAGAAAAGCAGAAGTTGATGAAATAGTGAGGAAGGAAACAGATGCAGAACAAAAGTTGATTCTCTGAAAAGACTAATAAAATATTTTTGACAATATGTCACAAAAGAGAAACAGCATAAATTCAAAAATGTAGAAAAACAGGATATAATAATGTTATAGCAGAGATTAAAAAGAGAACTCTGTAAAACCTCATACTATTAACCTTTAAAACTCAGGGGAAAAAAAAATGGAAGTTTCCTAGAAAAATAGAGGTTACCATAGTGGATTCAGGAAGAAAGAGAAAATCTGAACAATTCTATAACCATTAGTTACTGACCTAAAGGTCTGATTGGAGGAATTGAACTTACAATTAGCTAAATAACATTTAAAGCTTTTCCTAAACTGTAGCCATATCTACTAGAAGTTGTCATTCAAAATAGCTTTGAATAATAGCTCACATATTATATTGATATGAATGTTAGATGAATAAATGAGGTTCCAAAAGGGTCCCTAAGCTCTCTTATTGTTTTAGATTTTTATAACACCTGCCTTAGTCTCCTTTACAAGCATAGGGTGGAAAAGAAATCAAATGCTCAAAATCACCCAAACCACCTCACAGAATTTCTAGGTAGCCCATTCCTCATGGGCAGCCAGGAGGTAAAGGGGGGAAGCTCAGAAGCCCCTTGGAGAGGCCCATGGGGGATCAAAAGAAGGATCATGAATAGCTTCTGGGTCATTCTAGAACCCAGCTCCCCTGATACATCTAGCTGCCCTCTTCTCTGAGCCCCACTTTCTTCTACTACAAAATGATGGGAACCACTAGCCTCTAAAATCCATTCCAGCTTCAAAACCCCCTAACAATGGTCCTCCTAGGTTCCTGAAACCTTCATACACACACACACCCCAAAAGCAGCATTAAATCCTATAATCCTTTCCATCAAAATTAAAACCGGCCTTCAGGGGCTGACGCTTGTTGATGCTGAATGACTAGGACATGGGAGGGTCTTGATATCCTCTTCTTGGGCACCTATCTGAAATGTTTTTCAATAAAAATAAATTTTAGGTAAACAGAAATGCTTAGGGTTAGTGAATAGCATTCATTACAAACAAAAGCAAATTCACACTTAGAGGGTAAATCTGGGCTTGGCTTTGTAACTTCCTTCAGCAGAATTGACGCTGAACCTTATTTGCTCTGCTTGCTTCCTGGGAGCCCTGCCCCTGCCATGCAGAACAAGCCTGGGCCAGCCTGCTGGAGGACAAGAAATCACATGGAGCAGAGACCAGCCACCCCAGCCAAGACCTTCCCAGTCCTGCCATCTGCAGCCAACCCCAGCTAAAAGCAAATCCAGCTGAGACTGGCTGAGCTGGGCCACCCTTAGCAAAATGTGACTGGTGTATACACCCATGAGGTTTCACAGTTATTTGTTATGCAGCATTGCTGTGCCAAAGATAACTGATACACTTACATGAAGAACACATGGGGCAATATATGATACTACAGTGATGGATAAGCATCATTACGCATTTGTCCAAACCCACAGAATGTCCAACACTAAAGGTGAACCCTAATGTAAACTGTGAACTTTGGCTATTAGGATGTGTCAGCGTAGGTTCATCAGTTATAACAAATGTACCACTCTGATGGGGGATGTTGACAATGGGGGCACGGGGCAGAATGTGCCTGGGGGCTGGGTAGGGGGTATATGGGAAATCTCTGTGCCCTCCTCTCAATTTTGCTGTGAACTTCAAACTGCTCTTTAAAAAACTGTGTCCTTTTTTTTAAAAAAAATGAGAAAAACAAAACAAATGAGCCTCTCAACTGCTTCTGGGCCCAGAGCGGCCATCTTGGTCAGTGGAGAAAGGAAGAGGCCAACACCTGTCAGCCTGCCCGATCCAAGCCCAGGCTTTCCCAGGCTCACTCCAGCTTCCCTGGTCTGGCCCCCTGGGCTCCCAGTCTAATCTGCTTATTCTCCCTTCTCACCCCCCTTCCCACACTTCAGAATGTGCAGCTAACACACTAACATACTGATACATCCCTAAACAGCAAAGCCAGGCTCCTTCTCTGCTGGATGACCCTCGACAGATGTATGGAGGCCTGAGGCCAGAATTCACTTTCAGTACCAACAAGCCAGTTCTAAGCGCATGCAAGCCCATGAATACTGAGGCCTGGTAAATGCAGAAGGGGGTGTGAGTTCAAACTTGATTCTCATTTTAGGGAAAGGTGATTCCAAAGTTTATAAATCTTACTATGGCATTCAAAAAACCAACAAAAACAGAAATAAAACATTTCTCACGTATATGTCAAGTTAAAGGTCCCAGTCACTGCTACAAATCTATGAAACATTTAAGCCCCCCAGGAGCAAAGGGAGACACCCCCATACTGGGTCTGCAGTGTGGGCCTTCCGGAGCCATAGAGCAAATGGCTGGAGAGGTCTTCAAAAAACTTCAGCAAGAGGCCCTGGAATTTAAACATGCATGAGAAGAATTATATCAAGAAAGGAGTGGGAATTCTCTGGCGGTCCAGTGGTTAGGACTCCACGCTTCCACTGCCGGGGGCCAGGGTTCAATCCCTGGTCGGGAAACTAAAATCCTGCAAGCCTCGGGGCATGGCCAAAAATCAATAAATAAAAATAAATAAAAAATTAAAAAGAAAAGAAAGGAGTACAATATTTTAAATTTAGCATAATTGGGCCTAATTTGGTTCAAGAGCAGCTGTCTGACATTCAAACTGCCGTTCTGTAACAGTGAACACAGCACAGACACTTCCTTTGGTTTCAGTACTGTCTGCAGAGCTGTCAGGGCTGTAAGGCTGAACCTTGAGAGAGAAGTGAAGAATTAAGAAGGAGAAGTGTGGTAGCTTCCATTGCCCCAGTGTCAGTGGGAACAAAACACGCATAAATGTACGAGACAGCAGAGCACACTTTGAATATTGCTGAAGAATTGTTTGACAGATATTTACAGGTTGCATATTCAATTACGCCATCCTTTTAGAGCAATAAATATTTTAGAAGACTGTGCTGAGCCACGCCCGAAATTCTACAAACCTCAGGAGCCAGGAAAGAACACACCTCAAAACAAACATGATCCTTAGTTACTCCAACCGAATGAAACCTCTGTCAGCTCAGGAAAATTCTCTTCTTAACTGACCAGAGATAAACAGCTCAACAAAAACACCGCCCCCCCAAAAAAAACATTTAGAGACATTTTTCTTCTGCGAAGCTGCTGCCGGCAGCACCTGTAATTCTATAGTTAATGCAATTACCTCGCTCCTCCAGCAAAAGCTCTTGGGCTCTCTGTAAGCTTTTTTACTGCTACTAATCATAGACCAGTCCCAAAGGGCTCCTGCCTCAGGGCCTTTGCACATGCTGTGCCCTCTGTCTGGAGTGCTCTTCCCAAGTTATCTTCTCTACATCTTTACTTGAATGTCACATGTCCTCTCAGATGACCACCCTACCTATATACAATTTCAGCCCTTAGTCTCTGAACACCTGGATTGTACTCCCCAGCTCCCAGTGCCACTGGCTTAGCTAGGCATGGGAGGAAAGGTCTCTCTGAGGAGATGCCCTTAAGACCAGAACCTGAAGGCAGTGAGTGAATGAGTCGAATGGCCATCTGGGGAGGCACACCACAGCCCCAAGGCCAGACCCTGGCACGCTGAAACCACATTGTGTCCTGATTTCCTGTTTCTTAGCCGGCTGCTCCAGGCCAGCCTCTCATCAGCTAGCCCCAGGAAGCCTCTCGGGCTTTAGCACCCACATCATCCCGCACTGCGACCAACCACACGGCACTTGCCACCACCCCCTTCGTTCCATCTGTCTGGCTAGAATGTCTTCCCACCACCATCTCCAAAAGGCTCCCCTTGCTGGGCTTCCAGAATTGTCCTCAGCTCCCTGCTTCCAAGACATTTGCTCTGCATTATTATAGGGCCCCTCTCACATCCTGCCTTTGGCAATAAGCACTGAGTACTATTACTATCTAAGCACTGGTTACTATTACTCTGAGTTCTTCCTCAACTAAAAGGCAGAGACTGTTTGATTCACCTTGGAGTCTCCTGCAGCGCCAAACGGTGCTTTGTACACAGTAGGTCTGCAATAACCACTCATTTTCCCATTCGCTACAGGGTCACGTTTTGGACCTTGAGACACTTTATTCTTTCAAAGTGTTTCAGAATAGACAGAGGCTGTTTGATAATAGCATCAAGAAGCCACTGGGAAGAACAGAAGCTCTCGTCTCACGCCTTCAAAGCCCAAAACCCAGGACGCTCTCCTTCTGATCAGAAGATAAAAGAACTGGGGGTCTTGCTGTTGGTGGGCCGAGTGCCATTTCTCCATCCAGATTTGGTGTGGAGCAGAAAGGAGACTCAAAGCAGAAAAACAAAGGGAGGCTCTTTCATCAAGGGCAAAAGCAGAGAGAAAAAGAGCTTTGCCTGGCCGAAGGAAAAAAGATAAAAAGCTGGAGGATGGCTCTTCCGAGCAAGGAGAAGGTAGGTGAGTGAAAAACAGGACAAGACAGTAAACACGGCCATGTCAGAGTGCTGTGTGTTAGGGCATCTCATGCTCACAACCCCGGGAGGTTGGAACTGCTGTCAGCCCTACATCACAACGGGTAAACTGAGGCAGAGGGGCACTCAGAAGATGGAGCCAGCCTCCTCTGACTCTGCACTGAGGGAGGGGCTTTCAAAGTGGCCCAGAAACTCGGTCCGTCAGACCCAAGCCCCTTGGGGATGGTTTACGCTGTTCTCAGTGGTCTCCAATGCAGCTGTTTTCCAACTTTTATTTTTTGGCCCCAAAGGAAAAAACAAAGCCCAGCCCAGTGGAGCCTCAGATTGGGGGCTGGGTGAGCCAGACCCACCCCTGCCCACTGGAGACCCCAGGCTGCCTGAAACCCGGGAAAGACCTACCCCACCCGTGTTCTTCCTGATGCTTATCAGGCCTCCTTTAAAGCAGCCCTGGGTACCTGCTTCAGCAAAGTGAGGTCTCACATAAGCATCTGTTTGTGAAAAGCCACCTCAGTAAAAGTGAAAGCAGAGCCTGCAGAAACAGCACCCACTGCCTGGCCACCAGAGGGAGGGCTGAGGTGCAGTCATTGCCGGGTGTCCCAGCGCCACCAGGGTGATCTGCCCACGAAGACCCCAGGTTAGCTCCCTCAGCCCTAGGAGCCTCAGGGCCGGCACCACCTGACACATCACACCAAGTGTAGAACCTTCCCCAAGTTCAAATGCTGTGTCAAGTTAGACCATACGTGTAGCAGCAGAAAATGACCCTCCCCGGGGCTCCTGTCTGCCTAAGGGCTCCTGTCTGCCTAAACCGGGCCCAGACCACAGTCGGGGGTGAACCAGCCGGCCCCCTGAGATAAACCAAAGGCACAGGGTCCCACCAGTTCCCAAGGAAATGCACATCTTTCTTATCAGGCGTGGGCTCCCGAGCAAAAGCACTTTCCCTCCCGATCTGTGCCAGGCTGAGGCTGCGGATCCCCCGGGGACCGGGGAACGTGACAATCAGGTGAGATCTCTGCCACTGGGCACACAGCACAGACCACGGGCACTTGGCCACCGTGGGCACCCTTTGGTTTTCCCCTCCAGCTGCTTTGGTGGGTTGTGTTGTGAGAGCCAGTTCCTCTCAAGCCAACTTTTTCTAAGCGTTTCTCATCGTCTCTGAGTCTAGCCCTGACTGATGCGTACCCCGTGCCTCTCCCCGCCTCCACGCCCGCCTGCCTTACCTGCTGGGCGCGCGCCCCTCCGCGGCCCTCCCCGGGGCCTGGCTCTCCGCGGTGACCGTGCAGACAGCCAAGTCAGACATCACGCTGGCAGGTCACCGCGTGGGTCACCAGGAGCGGCCGGGCGTGGGAGGGGGGAGGGGTACGGGTAAGCAGGGGGTCCCAGAGGGAACTCCGAACCCGGGGGGGCAGGAACAAGCCGATCCGCGCTCGGGCGTGGAAGGGAAAGTGCAGGGGCAGCGCGAGGGCCGAGAACTGGGGACAAGTGGGGCTCTGGGCAGAAGGGCTCTCCCCGGCAGGCGAGCAAGGATGACGGTCAGAGGGGACTGAAGGTGAAGGGAACCGGCGAGAGGCTTCCAACCCGGATCCCGGCGCGGGCCCCAGGCAGGAGTAAGAGGACTCCGGGGGCGGGAAACGAGAGGGGGCTGCGGTGAGCACGCCGGGACTAGCGTTGGCCCCCGCGGCGCTGTGACCTCAGGCAGATCAATCGTGCCGTCCCACCCCCAGCCCGGGATGGGCAGGCCACCCAGGGCTCCACACGTGCCCCACGCCCAGAGAGCGAGGAAAAGGGTTCACCGCGGGCGCTGGACAGAGTCAGGATCCGGGTGGCGCGGGCAATAGGAGGTACGCGGAGGGCACCCGAAACCTGCGGGGACGCCCGCTTACCCGGCCGTTGCGGTCTGTCTCCTGCACCTCCTCGGCGCTGGGCCCCCGCCGCACCAGCGCCCTCAGCAGCCCCACATCGTTGGCGCAGGCGGCGCGCAGGAGGGTCGCCGCCTCCGGGACGGCCTCCGGGACGCTCTCCGCGCTCACGGAGCTGTACTCCTCCTCGCCTCCAAAAGGGTAGAAGGAGTCGTCCGAGGCGATGCTGCGGGTGTCGGGCAGACTCGAGAAGTCCTCGTACTCCTCGAAGTCAGCTGGGTCCTCCCCGGCCTGCGCGTCCCGGGGTGGGGACGGCGACTGCGGGGACACGCGGCGCGCCCCGCCGCCCTCCGGCCCGGGCCCGGCCAGCAGCACCATGCTGGCGGCCGGGTCGCGGGCCGGGGGCCGGGGAGCTGGCCAGGAGCCGGGGACGCGGGGCGCGCACCGAGGTCACCGCCTCTTGTCTCTGGTGGCCCCAGAAAAGCAATGCTCTGCGCGCCCCAGCTCGGCGGAAACGCGCGCCCGGCGGCTGCGCTCCAGGACTCCAGTCGCTGGAGGCTGAAGAAAGCCCCTAAGGAGTGGGCGGAGCCGCGGGGGCTTTCTGAGCGCGGCCGGCTGGCTGGGGGTGGGGTGGGGGGCGGGGACCCGGCGGGGGCGGGCGGGCGGGGCGGCCGCGCAGGAGGAGGCGCGCGCCCCGGGTCCCGAGCCCGCAGGCCCGATCCTGGCAAAAGTTAAGAGCGAAGCAGCTGCTCCTCGGCCCCGCGGGGACAGCGCACCCGGCTGCTTTGCCGGGGAGCGGAGAAATGCACGCGCGGTAGAACCAGAAGCAATAACTACAGAACCCGAACGCCCTTGTGGCGGGCGGCCCCGCCCCTCCCCTCCGGCGGCCCCGGGGATGAGGGCGAAGGTAGGGGTCGGAGGACGCCGCGGGTTGAGCCTGCCCTGGCGTCGGGAACGCCCAGATCCCCGAGGCCCGGAGCCGCCCCGGGCGTCAGGCCTCCGGGCTGGGGTGGGGGAAGTTTCTCAGCGTCCGAGGCTCGGAGCCCGTTTTTGCATCTTCCCCGGGAGTCTGGGCTCCGGGGCCAACTTCACTCCCGGCTTCAGACCCGGGCATCCCCGGGGCGCACTGGGCACGGAGGACAAGTGGATGCGTGGGAGGTGGTGACCACCCCGGTGCCCCTCTGAACTGGGAGCTCCGTGCTGCCACGGGGTTGTCCCAACCCGGGGCGGGGCGTGGGGCGCGGGGGAAGGATTCGCGGAGTCCCCAGGTCACTCAGAACCCGGACCAGCTGTCGCTTTCAGGTTACTCCTAGAAGAGCGTCCCTGGGCAGGTGTCCAGGAGCCTCTGGGGGTAACATTTGGGTGGGAAAGGGCGGCTCCAGGCCAGAAGGGTTCCCTCCTCCTTCACCCCTGGCCAATGTCACCGTGCCCTGGATCTGCGGAGTCGAAACGGATTAACTGCGTGAAGCCGAGACGGGGCGCTGATCTCGCAGCTGGCCGCCAAACCCAGAGAGCAGGCCTGCAGGCGACGGCCGTGGTCCCATCCCCGGACTCTCCCTGGCCGGCGCTTGGCCTCTCCCCGTCGGTCCCGGTGCAGGGGTTGAGGATTAGCTGCGGGGAGCCCCTGACCTCCTGGAGGAGGATGCACCGTGGGCCAAATCCTCGTTGGAAGTCTTTGCGTGGAGGCGCGGTGTGAGGGCGCACCGAGCCTGGGTAGGCGGTGTTGCATCTTTGACAGAAAGCATCGCAGGCCCAGGGGCGGATGCGGAGACCACAAGGCAAACACCACCTCTTTCTCTCTGTCCCCTCTCCCTCCTTTCCTTCTTTTCTTTCCACCGCTCTTAACAGCGTGCCTGCCAGGTGCCAGCGCGTGAGAGACCCTCGGGGTGCAAAGGTGAACCAAACCGGGCCGCCGCAGGCACTGGGGACAAACTAGAAGACCCCAGGCCCCGGGCGGGCAAGCTGAGGGCCACAGTGGGGAACGCGGTCAGAAATACCCGGGGTGGGCGGTGGAGGCCAGAGTGAAGTTTGAACTGCCTGCCCAAGGCCGCTTGATCTTGAGCCCCTGGCGTTACCCTGCGCTGGGCCGCAACTGCGGTGGTGATCGCGCCGGCCTCCAGTGTCCTCGGGACCGGCTAACGTGGCTTCCTGAGGCAGGGAGGGCCGCGGCCAGAGGACAGCAACTTCTCGTGAAGACAGTTGGACGCCTGAGCGATCCCTGAGCCAGAAGTGAACTTGCGTGCACTGGCCTCCTTCTGTAGTCCGGGGCTTTCTCTCCGAAGCCCAAAATACCCCAGATCGTTGTTTGCTTTTTACCTTTTCCTGTAACTAGCCATATTTACGCACATTCCCACTTGGAATTTCCCCCTTTCAAAGTTGATGGCTGTTTTGGTGTTTCCAGAGGCCTGTTAAATGAAGTCAGGGGATTTACAAGTTGAAGTGACCAACACCCCCTCACCCCCAAGGTGGGTTGGGTTTGCTGGCCCTCTTTTTCCCCCAGCCAGTGCAGGGTACCGTGTGGTATTAAAGAAAGAACCCCAGTGGCCTGTGACAGGGTCCCGGCGGAGTTGGAGCAGTGGCCTTCCTGGCTGCAGTCCTGGAGTGGAGCACAGGGCACCCTCTTCTGGAGTGGGCAGCACCTAGGTCCTCATCCCTGGTCACTTAGCAACAAAATTCAAGCTCTATCTTTAGAGTTCACCACTTCCTCCTTTCCTTCCTCAGAAATTTGGGTGCAAATAGCACTAAATGGTTTAGCCTTTAAAGGTAAACTTCTGAAACAGCCTGCTCCAAATAAGGACTCGTCATTTGTGAGTGATCGGACTCCAAATCTAAACTGATTATTTTCTCTTTCAAAAATGCACCCGTTGGGGCTTCCCTGGTGGCGCAGTGGTTGAGAATCCGCCTGCCAATGCAGAGGACACGGGTTCATCCCTGGTCCGGGAAGACCCCACATGCCACGGAGCAACTAAGCCCTTGTGCCACAGCTACTGAGCCTGCGCTCTAGAACCTATGAGCCACAACTACTGAGCCCGCATGCCACAACTACTGAAGCCCGCGTGTGCGCCACAATGAGAAGCCACTGCAATGAGAAGCCCGTGCACCACAACAAAGAGAAGCCCCTGCTCGCCGCAACTAGAGAAAGCCCGTGCGCAGCAACGAAGACCCAACGCACCCAAAAATAAATAAATAAAATTTTTTTAAATGCACCCCTTTTACCACAAAGACAAGAGATTCTCAGTGTTGTAAAAGAACATAAAATTAGGCATTTAGATTTTTTTGTAAAGTCAACGTTGCATATTATATGTACAAAATCTACATAAGAAGGTGAAAGTAGCTTATCAAAACTGCCAACACACTCACTCAGGATAACTCTTTTTTTTTAGAATAACTCTTAAATGAGTAACATTGTGCAAAACTGTATTTTATCCAGAACTGTTCAATTTCAATGAACTATTTTAATTTATGATTTTTTAAGTGTTGTATATGTATGGCAATTAAGCAACTTATTGATTTAGTTGAATACTTTGAGCCATTAAAAAAAAGATTCACTACTTTATAGTTCTCAAAGAGACCACCTAACTGTAACACGTGTAACACCAGGAAGATCTTTCAAAATTACAAGCAGTGTATTTAAAGCTTGAAAACCAAATGCACCTGTAATGGCCTCCTCCCGCAAATATGTTTAGAAGGCAAAGTGCTGGGGGGGCAGGATGGGGGACCTAACGGTGGAGCAAACTCAAACCCTCCCCACTGCTCACCAGATAACACCCCACCCCTGGATCCAATGGCAGAGTGATTTTAAACACTTCACATTGTCTGGAATTTAGCACACAAATGACTGTTAACTTTCATTATTATTAAATTTAAAGTATCCATTCGACTTATCATATAAACTGCTCTGCAGGAGCTGCTTCTCCAAATGTGTTGCTCTATTTGCCGGAGAAGTAGCTCACGTGAGGTGAATGAGTAATGCTTTTAATTTTTTCTTTTGCAAGGCAGTGTAGCTGGGGATAAAGAGCAGATTGTGATATCAGACAGAACTGTCTTCCAATTCTGTCTCCTCCACTGCTGAGTTGCAGCCATAATAGTTCTAAATTTTGACTATTACTGGGTATACCAGTGTGTATTTGACCAATTTCCTAGTCTTGATATTTAGGACGTTCCCAGCATTTTCTTACTGTATCTGTAAAGAAAAAAAATGTTGCTTGCCATTCCAGTTCTACAAAAATCAAGTCATAAGCCACTGCAGTCACCCACTGACAGGGAAATTCAGGATGCGGGGGGGAAAGAGGAAGCATTCTGTTCTTTGGATACCTGCCCCTAGATAGTTAAAATACACATCTAAAGAAAAATTTCAATGATCCCAGATTCTTGCACCTTCCCATACAGAGAAAAGCACTAAAATCATTAATTTTAGGAGGCTGTTCTTTGTGATTAGCAGTGATCTTTTGATGTTCGACTCCATTTTCTTTTCCAGCAAAAAATTCGTATATATTCAGTCTCCACCCTTACCTCTTTCAAAGCAGTACCTTAGAGCTATCTGAGAGGCTGTTTCCCAGACTGTAGTCCTCAGTAAGATCCCCGAATAAAACTTCACTTGCAACCTTTATGTTGTGTGTTTTTATTTCAGCCAACACATCCAAATGCATCCTTACTTGGTATTTTCTTGAGAGAACCTCCCACATCAGGTGGCTTGAGCATCTTAAACTTCAATATTTTCTTAACTGCTGTGTTCAAAATGGTAACCCAAAGTCTAGACTACTGGGAAAAAAATTCAAGAAATGTATAAAAACTGTTCTCAAGGAAAGAGACATGAGTCAATGGAGAGCCATACCATGATCTTAGATGGGAAATCTCAAATGAAAAGAAAATTGTTACTGAACAAAGTTCATGTGCCCAGCACAGAGTGAGGCCAAGTAAACCGAAATGTCAGAGTTTGGAGCAGAGAGAGGTTTACGGCAGGGCCAAGCAAGGAGAACGGGTGGCACATACTCCAAAAACCTGAACTGCCTGATGGTTTTGGGGGAAAAGTTTGTATAGGCAAAATTTGGGGTGAGGGCTGAAGGGTATGTGACTTTCTCTGATCAGCTGGTGGTGAGGTAACAGAGCAGTTATCCAGGAATCTTGCGCTCAGCCTGAAGTTGCCATCCTGCGCCTAGGTGAGGGCCTTGTTCTGCAGAAAAACTCAGAGGTGTTGCTACATATATTCCTTGAGGAGTTCCTAGGACCCTGCTCCAAAGCTGCACTGTTTTTTCTTGACCGCTCCTCCTTTGTTTCTGCATCCCCTCCCTTCCCTAATTAGCAACTGTCCGAACCCGCCCTTTGGGACTCAGGGAAGGTCAAGGAGGCTGAATGAAGCCTATTTCCTACAAACAAGAAATGGGGGACACAGAAAGGATTTGTGCCTGGGAGCCTCACAGGGTCCTGCTTGGTTTCAGAACCTGCTTGTCTCCTACTGTTCTAGAAACCACCAAATTCCAGTGGAAATTCATGGGCTGCGGGTGGTGTAGACACAACCAAATTAAAGCATATCTCATGAGATAATACACATCTAATAATTTCCTTTGTTGTTCTTTAAGCTTCCAGAGCTGGTTTCCATAACAGCAACTAAAAGCACTTTAATTCTGCAAAAATAAATAAATAAAGCATATTTGAATCAACAACAGGGGTGAGGGATAAAAGAGGAGTTTGGGACTGACATATACACACTACTGTATATAAAATAGATAACCAACAAGAACCTACTGTATAGCACAGGGAGCTCTGCTCAGTACTCTGTAATGGCCTATATGAGAAAAGAATCTGAAAAAGAATAGAGATATATGTATGTATAACTGAATCAGTTTGCTGTACACCTGAAACTAACACAGTACCGTAAATCAACTGTACTTCAATTAAAAAAAATAAAAATAAACAAAACAACAAAAAACGCCAAATGGGGGAAAAAATTAACTGTAGGAAAAACATTCATTGTGCCACCTGTTACAAGTGGTTGATGGCTGGAATATAGGGAGATTGCCTGCAAATCAAGAAGAAAGCACTGGGCATATCTATCCATTTTGTTAACCCTGGTGAGTGGCAATATAGCTTGCCAAAATGAAAAGGCCTGTTTCTTGCTTTGGGTGGTGATGCTAAAAGCTGGGCCTCTGTGCGCCGGTGCCGAATCAGATCTCAGAGATAGAATTTTGGGTGAAAGGAGGATACAGCGGGCTCCTGCCCCAAAAAAACTGTGTCCCAACCCAGAAGGATCTGATGAGTTTGATAGCAAAGGTTCAAGCGTGGGGTTGCTGATAAGATTAAGGTGTGTACAGGGCCTGCACTCCTCTAATTACCTGGTCTCAGGTAATCTTCTTGATGAGCTTCTCTGGTTCTTTTCATGTAGCCTCAGTTGGTTTCTTGGCTTCTCTTCCCTTGATTAGCACCTGTTGAGTCTGCCCTTTGGAACTCACGGAAGGTCAACGGAGGTTGGGGTCCGTTCCCTCTAAATGAGAAAATGGGGGACAGAAAGAATTCCGTACACAGGAACCCCACAGGGTCCTGCTCGGTTACAGTGGCTGTGGACGAGGGCACCCCAGGCAGGCTTAGGGTCTAGACTGAGTGATGGCTGCAGTTAAAAGCAAAGAAAACTAGCTCAGTGCCTGGGGTTGGTATCAAGGAAGAAAATGGGGGCTTGGGGAGACCCTACGCTTGAAGGCTGAGACGCTCTACTTTCTTGCTCTCACCTTCCTCTTATAAATCATCTTCAAGGATGGACTTCAGAGAAGCTCATCACCTCCTGAAGTTGGCAGCAGGCTCCTCCAGTTCTCCCCCTGCTCACGTGAGAAGTAGAAGTGCATGGGGGATGGGACTTTTCTTAGTCACTCTTTTTTAAAAAAAACAGTTTAAGCAAACCAAACTTTTTTGGTTGGGAATTTTTGCAAATTTCCTTGAGTTTTTTGTGGTAAATAGAAGTAAATTAAAAGCGTCCTGAAGTCCATCTACAGAATGGCTGGGCCAGATTACCCTTCTGACCTACTTAAAAATACAAGAAAAAGCCTCCTGTGTATTTCTGGGTCTCCCTGTTAAAGAGATTAGCAGGTCTTTGTCGCTAACTCGATTCAGTGGACAGCTACGAGATCCCTGCTATTGTAATCTGGATTGGCGTAAACATTTAAGAACTTCATTTTCTTTTAGGAAGGATTTCTGCCTTTGTGGTTAAATATTTGGAAGAAGTATATGCATGTGTGCACCTAACTGGCAGTTCTTCTGCCTCTTTCCTGTTCTTGATGGGAGTTAGCGATAAAAGGGTATCACTAGGGAAGCCATGTTTACTCCAAGGACAAAAGGCCTTGGATCCTCATCTGAATAAAAGTGGTTGGATTTTTAAGGCCAGTTTAGGAAGTCATATGTGATGTGAAAAGCTATTAAAGGACCTACTGAACAGAAGGCTTCTCCACGACCCACCCTGGCCTCCCACCCTGGTACAGGGCAAACACTCTTTTTCCCCATCACCGCCCCTTTGTTCGTGCACCTATAATAGTTCCTATTACCCTGTTTTCCAAAAAATTTTTGCAAAACTATTTTCCTTCTCATAAACTGAGAATTCACCAAATTCAAGGACCAGGTCTTATTGGTTTGGGGTGTTTTTTTTTTAATTGAGGTATAGTTGATTTGCAGTGTTGTGTTAATTTCTGCTGTACTACAAAGTGATTGTTATACATATGTATATACATATATAGAGACATTCTTTTTCATTTTCTTTTCCATTACGGTTTATCACAGGATATTGAATATAGCTCCCTGTGCTCTACAGCAGGACCTTGTTGTTTATTATTAATTTATTTAATCTCCAGCATCTAAGAGGGCGTCTCAGCATCTTGATTGATGCTCAGTAGATCTCTATTAAATGAAAGAGAAGATATGGCATCCTAAACCAGGGCCCAGCTGTCTGTCAGGACCTTCTGAGTTTAGACAAGATCAAGCACAGATCAGGAAACTGAATTTTCTTTAGCCACTTGCACATCTAAGTCTTTGGATCTTCAGGAATTAAAAACAAACAAAAGAAAAGAAAAAAAAAACCAACACATTATCAAAGGTAGGAAGACATAGGACCCTGGGGATGTCTGCATTCTGTACCAGCTTCTGACCATCAGCGGCTCCCTATAAAGCCGGATTAATATCTTGCCACGTGTAACCACCAATCAGACTGCTGGGGGCACACACTAAGGAGACTCGGGTCTCAACCAGTGCTGGTGGTCCTGCTTCTAGAGGGGCATCTCGTGAAACAGAACGGATTGGGCGACATGCACGGCTCTGAGCCTGGACCCACGTGTCCTTAGGGCAGGGCTTTCAGGCCCCATCACTCTCCCTAACTGAGCAGAAATTCAGTAATCAAAGCAAAGACTAAATCAGAATTTTAAAATTACTATGATGAATCATTCAGTTTGGCTTACACCTATTCTTGGCCTAATTCTCTTGGCTGGATTTCATGCCAAAATGTTCTCAGGGGGTCAAAGCTAAGGGCAGAGAGAATTTGGGCTGAACGTGCCGTGCATGATGAGAGGATCACTGGGCAAATATTTTAAAAATGAAGTAAAAATTAATTCCCTGCCATATTAGTTTACTAGTACTGTTGTAACAAAACATCACAACGTGGGTGGCTTAAACACTCGGAATGTGTTCTCTCACAATTCAGGAGGCTAGAGACCTGAGATCAAGGTGTCAGCAGGGTTAGTTTCTTTTGAGGCTGTGAGAAAGGATCTGGTCCGTGCTCTTTCCCCTGTCTTCTGTTGATTTGCTGGATATCTTTGGCTTTCTTTGGCTTGTAGAAGCATCACCCCATGTCTAGCTCCATCTGTGTGTGTCTCTGTATCCAAATCTCCCCCTGTTTTTAGGACACCAGTCATACTGGATTAGGGCCCATCCTAATGACCTCATCTTAACTAATTACATCTGCCACAACAATATTTTTAAGTAAGGCCACATTCTGAGGTTCTGGGGGATTAGGACTTCAACATATGAATTTTAGGGGTACACATTTCAATCCATAACCCCTGCCCTTGGAGGGCTTCCATTCTATTGGGAATACAAATACATGAAATGCACTGCATGTGAAATAGTATTACGTGCCAAGAAACAAAGATAAAGTAGGGACAGAGAATGGGAAGGATCCTGGGGTTAGAGTTTTAGTTGAGGGGGCTAGAGAAGGTCCCGCTGAGGAAGGGGCTTTGGAACTAAGACTTAAAGGAAGTGGGGGAGTGAGCCATGCAGGTGATGGGGTCCCCATGCATCCCTGTCTCCTGTCTGCATATCCCTCCCCTCGGGGAGGGTCCTGTGATCCCTGTCCTACCTGCACCAGGAGCTTGAGCCTCGTCCTCTTCCTGCCCCAATCCCGGCTCCAGCAATTTGGACTCCCCAGGGTGCTGGACCCACCACCCTATCCTTCCTTCAGTCCCCACGGTGGCCTCAGATCTTCCCCGACTTCCCCCAAGCCTAAGCCACGCCCCTCCTCCAAAGCTCTCACCTCCTGCTCTACAGAGAAACGGGAGCAATCTCTTCCAGACGGAGCGCCCCAGACCCCCCTCTCCCAGCTAAGATTTATCTTCATCCCTGACCTTTGTGACTTCTCAGTTGGAAAAGACCTCTCCCCTACAGCTAAACCTGGAGCCTTCCTCCCTGGGGATTCTGGATACTACCACCAACCAACCCCCGACGGTCCTCATGTCATCCTGTGGCAACTGTCCTCTGCAATCCACAACCCCGCTCAGCTCTGCATCTTAAACCAGACTCTGCTTCTTCCCCCAACCCTTCTCCACCCACCTCAGTCCCACCTGCCTCACCGTCCCAGCCAAACCTTCTGCAAGAAAGATCTCCTTCAACAAGCTCCACTTTCCATCTTTTATTTACTCATTAAAAAATATATATATAATGTTTCTTTGCAAATTGCAAAAGTAGTATGTGCTTTTTGGAAACACTCCGCGCCTCCACCCCCAGCACTCTGAGTGTATAAAGTAAAGACGTCTCCCGTCTCTGTTCTCCCTGTTACTATTTGAATCACTGTCATGTGCTTCTGCCCCTCCTCTCCTTTCCCAAGGGTCCTGCAGGGGCTTCTTTTCTTTTAAATTCAATGGACATTCCCAGCCTCACCCAAATCTGACATCAGCACGAGCCCCATACTCTGCCTGAACAGTGACCATCTACAGCAGACACAGACGCCGTTGCTTGGACTCACGCTGGCTGCTCGCACGGTAGTCGCCCAGCTCTCCAGTCCAAAGCTGGGAAGTGAGAAGCCTCCCCCGCACCATATTCCAAAACCCCTGTCCTTCCTGAGGCTCCAGGAATGGGAAGGAGGTGGGAGTTTTGCCCATGTGGGACTGCAGAGGGGCAAGGCTCAAGGGGTGTGAACCAGATTGTGAATTTCAAGAACAGAGAGCTGTCCAGCTGTATCCTAAAGCAGCACGTGGCCCGGACGATGCTCAGGAAACGTTCCTGATTGAGTAAAGAAAAGATGTCTGAGCAATCCCAGCTTTCTTGAGATCCTAAACCTAAAGCAACTCACTCACCCTGCCCAACCTGGAGTATCCTACCCAACCCGGAAGACATTAGCCCGTCAATTCCAAAGACAAACAACCCCGGGGTACAAAGATTGTGGGATCTACACCCACCTCTTACCACATTAACTGTGGTGAGCCCACAGTTATGACTTTTTTTTTACCTATTTTTACACTTGACTACGACTGCCTCTGGTCCCATGGTATAGATTGTCTCGAGAATTCACCAGAACATTTTGGCATTTTATCCTTGGACCAGAAATATCCCCAGTTTACGCCAATAAAAATCCCCCAATTCTGTTCTTCCCTCTCCTTATCTGCAGTTATTCAGTCACCTGGCTTCTGGAGGAAGCAGATGCACAGCCAGCATCTCAATTTGCACATTGTACCACAGATTCCTCCACAGAATCCTCCCTGCTGGTGACTCACGCCCACATTCCCCGCAGCAGCGGTTGGCTTCTGAGTCCCCCTTACCAGACTGCAAGGCTGCTTTAGGAATCAGCTCTCCTTTGAGACCTGGTTTCTGGTTTCTTCTCTGTTAGCACAGACCTCTCTCTTCCCCTCCCACCCCTCACAAACATTCTCCTTGACAGAATTTCTTAAGTAAGCATTGATGGAATGGGTGGAACAGAAAACGTCTCAGCACGATCCTGCTCTGCAAGCTTGCACTTGCTCCCGACGATGAGATGCCTGTACCTGCCCATGTGCTCACGACATATGCAGCTAGGGTCCCCTGACAGCTACCAACCGCTGGGGCTGTAGATGACTCAGATTGGAAGGGCTGAACAATGTCACAAAGAGAGAAGGACCTTAATAAAGTTCTCAAATTTATTATTTTTTTGGCAGGGGGAGGTACCAAATTACTTTATTTGAAGGAATGGTATAAGAAAGGAACTTAAGAAGATGTTTTGGTGCAACTTCTAGAAAAGGTAAAGGTAACCCCAACATGCATGCACTTCCTTGGTGACCAGGACGTCACCCCTGTGGCTATGGAAGCCAGCCCGAGGCTTAGCTCTTGTCGTCACTGTCTCCCAGGATGCGCTTGTCAAAGTGGCAGTCTGCTGGCCAGAGTTGGGACCCCCATCTTGCACAAGTGCGTTATGTGGTCGCCCAGTTCTTTGATGGATTTCACCTGCTCATTCAGGTCATGAGTCTCAATGAAGTCACCCAAATGGGGGTCATTTTGTGAGTGGCCAGTTTGTGCGGTTCTGGTAATAACAGATTCATGCTTTTTTCCAGGTAAAATGCACACTCTGGCAGATTCAGCCTGTTCTCCCAGGTGTCATGGCCCGGTTTCTTGATCTCCTCAAGGAAGATTCGGCCACCTCGTTGGTTCTGCAACTTCATCCGTTTCTCACTCTCCTCACGAGATCAGTGAAGAAAAGACTTTGCAAAGTTCTTCAAAGCAACATCACCGGGTCAAGGTCGTCAAGGCACGGGTAGGTCGAGGCACAGAGCTCCAGGTTGATCTGGAGGTTGATGGCTGCCCAGAGTCCTGCTGGCTTTGCCGGGGGGGTGCAGGTGTCCTGGAGGTGGCAGCGGGGCCTGGGGGGGTCTGAGGGCCCGGGGAGCAGGTGGTGGAGATCTGGCTCTGAGGGGCCCGCTGGGGTTGGGGAGGAGGGCCAGATGCTCCAAGCACTACTGAAGAAGGACACCATGGCAAATCTCTCTCAGACTGTCTTGGATTCCAATAGTGGAGCCCAGTGGATACTTGTCTCGAGGGGAGCAGCCCGACCAGAGTCTTTGTGACCCCAACCAGAGGCAGAGTAGACAGACAGTGGCTGCCTAGCCAGTTGATTGAATGTGCAGGCATTAGACCCGGAATAATGTAAAGAAGTCAATACTTCATCTCACTTCAACCTCAGTGGAGCCTTACCGTGAGTGTGTCTGGGTGCTGGGTGCACTAAAGGGAACCTGGCTCCTTTGTGTCTTGTAGGCTGATGGGCTCTGGTTGTCCCCGCACTCCCTGCCCCAAACCCTCCAGTCTCAACCAGAAGAGCTTTGGCGCTGAACTGGCAGGAACACACGTGCCGTAGAGGACAGAGATCACAGCAGTTTTGACTTAATGCTTCTCTTGCTCTCTATTGTGGATGACTTTTCACTGCTCATCATGTCAATCTCCACTCTCTCTTTGAGTCCCAGTTCTTGGACCCAGATTGCCCTTCACTAGATTGTCAGAGGAATGAAACCAAATTGCTCTCCATCTGGAGAATCTCAGATATTCTAGCCTTTGAAGATGTCTGAACTATATCAGTCTATTTTTTAATTTATTTTTATTTTTGGCTCCACCGTGCAGCTTGTGGGATCTTAGTTCCCCAACCAGGGATTGAACCCATGCCCCCTGCAGTGAAAGCGCGGAGTCCTAACCACTGGACCACCAGGGAAGTCCCAAGTCTATGTTTAAAAATGTTTTCCCTAAAATCTCCCAAATTTCTCGAACTGAACTTCGTTTCTGTTTGTCCCACACCAGTCCGCCTCGGGGTCTTTGCTCTGGGCATCCTATCAGTGCCCCTGCCCCACCTCCTGTCTTTGTGTCTCTGACTCTCCAGACTTCAGGTGTGCTCACTGGGACACTGCTGATGAAGCATCCACTGAATCCCACCACATGACCTGGGATCCCTCTGGGCAGCAGGAAATAGGGCTGTACCCACACAACAGAAAATCAAAACGTGTCCCTCGCCGCAGCCAATGTGTGCTCGGGTCTCAGAGTTCTCAAATGAAGCGGGATCACCCCCTTGCAAATACTTCTAGTAACATTTACTTCCACTAGTTCTGCCGTGGGGTCACCTGTGAACACTTGCCCCTCAGCAGAATCAGAGAGTAGAGTTAAAATTTTGTGTAAATGACCCTTGACACTGAGATGGTAGAATTCTACACATCGAGTGGAATTCATTTTCTGTGAATCTGGGAGAGACTGCCTTTGTTTTGTTCTAGCTGCGGACCCTCTGGTGGCCTCATTTCCCACCCCGCCTCTAACCCGACTCTTAGTGCCTCACCTGACCTTGTTGCTAGGCCTTACCACATCCCAGAACCCTCCAACCCCTTCTTCGATCACTCAGCACCACACCCTCATTCCTGCTCTTTCTTCTTTCCCTGTGCAGGTTAATTCTACAAGGTCTCACCTAAATTCTTCTCATTTCAGACTCTGCCTCCAGAACTTACCCTTGACTTTCCGCCACCCACAACAAGAGAATCCCTTCCCTGGGGTCACGCCTACCACCCCCCTGCTGGAACATCACCGAGGCTGTTGAGTACCGTACCCACCAGGGGTCCTGACAATGTGGGTGTGGTCTGCACACTGAGTGGGGGCCAGTCTTCGAGCCCCACAACAATTCTGTGTGCATTCTTGGTTCTTGCCACTCTAGACACTCGCCACTTTTTCCCCGGCTTGGTCTTACCAGGCACCCTGACTCTCCAGCGTCAGTGGTCCACAAAGCTTTTCACTCCGTGCTCATCTTCCCTGGGCAATCTCACCTTCTCCCTGGCTTTCCCCCATACACAGGGCTCCTGAGGTAAGCTTTACAAACACACAGAGCCTGATGTACTCTGGGTAGCACCTCCTGGAGGTCCCTTAGGCATCTTAGGAGTCTTCCTGGGCCAGACTGAACTCACATTCTTCTCCCACAAATTGGCTCTCCTTCTGCCCTTCTTATGTTTAGTGACACCACCACCTGCCCAGAAACCCAAGCCAGAGCCTCAGTCCTCCTCCTGACTTCCAGACCTCCCCTAGCATTGCTTGTTTTCCCCACCCCTCTCTCTGTGTCCCCTGCCACATCAGATGTCTCCTCAGGACGCCTGTCTGGGGTTTTAGGTCCATATCCCCAGCCTGGTACTGTCCATTGCACATGGGGGCATATGGCATGGTTGTTAAGTTGAGATTTGGCACATCAGTGTTCAAAATCCTACTTAGCATCAACCCTGTGACTCAGTAATTCCACTCCTGGTTACGCACCCAGCACAAGTGTGTACATATTTCCAATAAGACAGAGACTGGGCTCTTCACGGTAGCTTCCTTCATCACGGGAAAGAGGAGGAAGGAGGAGAATGAGGCGAGAAACAAAACTACAAGGACTAGAAGGAAACAAATGTTCACCAACAGGAGGCTGGATACATTGGTTGTGGCGCATTCACACAGTGGAGCACTGTACTGCAGTGGGCATGGGTGAACTCTGCGGCTCTCAACAACATGGGTGAATATCACCGACATGATGCTGGCCAAAAGAAGGCAAACACAAAAAAGAGCACATGCCATATGATTTCATTTGTAGAAAGCTTAAAATCAGGCAAAACTAAGCTCTGTTGTATGAAATGTGGATAGTGTTTACCTTTGGGAAGGAGGGGGCGGTAGTGGCTGGGAAGGGTACAGAGAGGTGTTTGGGGCCCTTGGAATGTCATGTCCTACTTGTGATCCTGAGAGGTGGCTGCATAGATGGGTTCACTTTGAGATAATTCATCAATCTATACACTTAGGGTTTTTCCAAATGTATGCTATACCTCAATAAATTTTCTAAAAGCTCAGCTCTTTTTGGCTTGGGCAAGTTATTTAAACGCTGTAGGGCTAAATATCCCTCTCTACAGGTAGTAACACCTCCCTTACAAGGTTGTAAGAGAAGATCGAGAAAAGCAATACACGGGAAAGGTTTAACACGGAAAGTGCAATTGAATGAGCACTGCATTAATAGCTAATATCCTTATGATTAGCACTCAGTAAAGGTTTGTGAAAGGAAGGATAAACCCAGAGCCCCAGCTCTCTCCCCACCCCAGAAATTCCTTTTATCCCTGTAGCTGGAGGCTGTCCCCCTACAGAAGGCCTCCTAGGAACCCTCTGGGGTAGAGCCCACCCTCCTCTAGCCCCCCGCTGAGAATGGAATTCCTGCTTCCACCCCACTCTGTGGTGTGAGGAGGGCCTCTCCGAGCTCCAGATCTTCTGGGGATCTGGAATTCAGGACTTTTTCTAGTACTACTCATGGTTCAGGCATTTCTCTTTGGCTTGGAAGCTTAACCATTACTCATATCATTGCTTACCCCCAACTCCCCACGGCCAGATCAGCGACGGCGGGGACGCTCACTCTGTGTGTCCCTTGGACCTACTGCTGCTCGTTTTAACCCCAAAATAACACTGAGGAGGAAGAATGTGCCCAGCAGCTACCAATCCCCAAGAAGCCCACTAGAAATAAACACTGTTCTTCAAGATCAGCCTTGTTAGGGGGATATTATTAACACCCTACCTAAGGAAGCAATGAGCTTCCCTTGGCAAGTAGGATAGTCTTTCAGCTACTGTTTAACCTCTTTGTGCTTCAGTTTCTCTGTCTGTAAAGATGGGAATAGCAATAGCACCTTCTTCATAGTTTTGTTAATGAGGAGTAAATGAGCTAATTTGTGTAAAATGCTTAAAGCAGTACCTGGCACATAATAAGCTTTACATATGTTAGTACTGGGATTACTGTTGTTCTTTAGAACACAAGCACGTGGTTCCTCCAGTTTAACTGTCCTGAAGGGAGAGCTGCGGTCTTCCTCTGCTCCAAATACCTCCAGTTATACCAGATTCCAGAAGAAGGAACTGGAGAAGCAGAGTGGAGCTCGCAGAGGGTGCCAGCCACCTGAGACCCAGGTATAATTAGGGAAGACTGAAAATGGAAGCAGCGAAAGATGGTAAACAGATCAGGCAGGGATGTCATTGTCATACTCTCCAAACCTCCAGTGCCATCAGTGCCACAAAATCGAGGCGGACGCACCGTGGGCCACATCCCTTTCACTGAGCCCAAGCCATACTGCTTGCTGCGTAACAAGCCAGTAAACCGGGAGACAAGTCGTTGCGGCGAGGAATAGTGACTTTATTCGGAAGGCTAGGGACCAAGAAGATGGTGGACTACTGTCCCAAAGAACCGTCTCCCCTGAGTTAGAACTCAGGCTTCTTTTATACTAAAAGGGGAGGGAACAAAGTCAAACATTTCTTGGTTCTGGTCAGCCCTCAGAGGGGATGTGTTCATTTCCTCCTTCCTGCAGTCGTTCACAGGTGGGCCTGGTCATGTCGTTTCCTGTGAGCTAGACAAAGGTATTTTAGCTTAACACTCATTACCTGGGAGGCAGGGTTCCCAGAGAGGGGCCATTATGTATAACTTAAGCTTACAGGTAATATCCCTTTAGTGATTAACTTGTAATAGAATACAAAGGTTCTTCCCAGGAATTCCCTGGTGGTCCAGTGGTTAGGACTCCGTGCTTTCACTGCCGAAGGCGTGGGTTCAATCCTTGGTTGGGGAACTAAGATCCCACAAGCTGCGTTGAGCAGCCAATAAAACCCCCAAAATCCAAAGGTTCTTCCCTATTACATCTCCAGGGAGCCCATGGCCACCACCCAGCATCCCAGCCTCTGTGGTAGCAGTGTCACCTTCTTTAAGCAGTTCCCTCTTTAACACAACCCTAGTTGCCCTTCCACAGCTGTGCAGTGGGACACAGTCACCTCCAGTCTGCCTGCCTTCTCTCCTTGTGGCCCAGGACAGGAGCACAGAAATAACATGGAAAACCTTACAGACTTCCGCAACCACAGACCTGATCTGGAGTTACCAGCTCCCTTCAACCGTGAAACCTGGAAGGCCCGCTGAATTCCTACTCTTGGCTTTTAGTGGGGTACGTTGGTCTCCTAGAACCTTCCTCCACCGCCCTGCCAATCCCTTCCCGGGGCAGACCTCATCTCTCCCTCCAGAGGGGCTGCTTCCCAACCCTGAAGATGGAAAAGCCACCCAAGGTACAACCACAGATATTCCCCAGTCTCTAGTGAGTATTTACATCTTTGAAACCTTCCAGACCCCAAATCCACCTCTCTGGCTCCAACCATAAATATATTTAGACCAAATCACCTCCCAAAGAGGTAAACAGAAAAATGTATAAATAAGAACAATTCTAAACAAACTGCCCATTTCCCCCAAAATAACAATTTGAAAATAAAAATAAACGTATCTGAAAACTTCCTCAATTTATAACAGCTGATTTGCTATCTACACATTGCTATGCCATAGGACGCAACTGTAAATTTAAAACAAGAAGCAGATTTAGACGTTTTGTGAATTCAGAGGCAAAAGAAGAAGAATCTGGGAAAAGTAGGATCAGAATCTCAATTACATTCTTTGAAATCAGGCTGAATATTGGTGAAAATGGGTCGACAAGCACTGTCTTTTTAAAAGGTGGGAGTTCAGTGGGAAAAGGGTTGCAATTCACAAGGGAGCCGCTGAGGACAGGGCCTTTGGATGGGGCGAAGTGAGTTGGATTCAGGAGGAAGCATTGGTATCAGGTGCTCGGGCTCCAGGTGAGGGCTCCACCCACTTGGGATGAAGGACAGAGAACCTGAGGAGACGTCTCTGGGAGGCTGGAGCAGGTGCTGAGTGGAAGATAGAGGGGGTTCAAGGCACCCTTGACCTACTTCAGCCTTTGGCTCAGGGCTAGAGTAGGGTCCATGGAAGGGGAAGGGAATTCCCTTGTGCTTTCTTTTTCCTCCTCTTTTCACTGTTAAAAAGTAGTTTTTTTATAAAGGTAAAATCATGACTCTCACATACATATAAAAATAAATGCTTGTTAAAGATTTTATTCAACAAATGAAGGAATCAGGCACACATGCCAATCTGTTTAAAAGAGAGTCCAAAGAGCAGACCCACTTACAGATCAGGAATATTTAAATGAACGTGCAGATGAAGGAAACACTGGTTGTTCCAGGTGCCGGGAGAGACAGAAGGCAATTACACCTCTCCTGAACAGGACAGACTGTGCATGTCTATAAACATGAATCCTTTGCATTGCTATTAGTTACTGTACCTGGTTGAATTACGCCCACTGAAAATTCACATCCATCCGAGAACCTGTGAATGGGACCTTATTTGGAAATACGGTCTTTGCAATGTAATCAAGTTAAGATGAGGCCATCCTGGATGAGGGTGAGCCCCAAATCCAATACGACTGATGTCCTTAGAAGAAGATGGAAGTTTGGACACAGACACACGCACGGGGAGAACATCATATGAAGACAAGAGTGGAGATCGTAGTGATGCGTCTATGAACCAAGAAGCCCAAGCATGGCTAGCGGCGGGAATGAGAAGCTGGAAGAGGTGGGGAGGGATCCCCCAGAGCCTTCAGAGAGAGAATGGACCTGCTGACACCCTGACTTCAGACTTCTAGGCTCCAGAGCTGTGAAACAATCCATTTCTGTTCTAAACCACTTAGCTGGTGGCACTTTGTTACGATAGCCCTAAGAAACTAACACAGGTACCTACAACTTACTGAGACAGAAAACAGCTCAAAGACAATGAAAGACTAGAATCAGACAACCTGGAAGGTTGTACTGTTGGTAGACGATGTTTTCCTACGCCTCATTAAATCTCCTTGTTCTCAGCATCCAAACCTGTGGAGGGCCCGCTTTCAATCTACCTGAGTCCACGTATGTCCGAAGTCCTTGATTAGTATAATTCATTTCACATGGATATAGGACACTGGCGAGGCACCCTTTATAACATTTTGTTTAATGCAGACATAATTCTCCATGCCAAAAAAAAAGCCTGACAAATAGCATTTTAATACACATCTCTGTTCCTAACCTGAGGGCTGCCTACTTTAAAATTTGGTTTTATGTCCATATAAAAAACTCAGAGTAGTTGAGATTCACAAAATAACTCTTGCTTCTCTGGGATTCATTGCTGTGTCATTCCATGTTAAGCACTCTTTTTTTTGGCTTCACCACAGGGCTCGTGGGATCTTAGCTCCCTGACCGGGGATCGAACCCGGCCCCCGGCAATGGAGGCACAGAGTCCTAACCACTGGATCGCCAGGGAATTCCCAAGCACTCTTTCTTTGGAAGTATTTAGTAGGAGTGGGGTCCGGCAGAATATGGCCGGCAGGTATGGGAAATTGGGGGAAACATATTAAGCATTTTAATGTTATACTTGGAAAATTAAAAACAGATATTTATTTTATAATACAAACTACAGAGAACAAATAAGTCCCCTGAATGGTGCATATAGGCAGAAAATAAAGCAAGAAAGGCTTTAGAGGAAGCTCACGTGTTAACACAATGTGTCCTATTCACCTGGATTATAAAATCCAATTTTTTTCTGCTGCTTCCTACTGCACAGTATGTGAGCTTGCTGTTTAAACATAAGTATGCATATATTTTTAAAACAACATTGGATTGTATAGATACTGTAATAAAGTATAAAAGTAGATTCTGGGACCGTCTTCTGTTTGTATAAGTTAGCACTTATCCTTGAACTTGAGTTGGCAACATTAGACTACTGTCCAGAAAGATTATTTAAAGCTTGCCATGGAGCCATTAAATGTGGTGGGCTTAGACCAAGGACACAGTCTTGGAACCTGAAAGTAGTCTCAGCATTCCAAATTTCAGACATGCCTGGGTGTCTGGACCCACCACCACTGGACACCCCTCATCACTCTACAAGTATGGGACCAGGTATTTCCATCAAACCTTTCATTTTTGCTTACTCTTCTTTTTTCTTTGGGTGGCTGAAGATGGCATCAACAATTTGTGGCAATGTTTATTGTCATATATGGATTCACGCAGGATGGAGTACTTTTTTTCCAGTATGTTGGAGTTCCAGAATTGTTGTGTAACTATGACAGAAATTCTTTTTTTCTTTAAGAGATGCCAACACATTTAATATTTTTAAATTTTATTTAATTTATTTATTTTTGGCTGTGTTGGGTCTTCATTGCTGCGCGTGGGCTTTCTCTAGCTGTGGCAAGAGGAGGCTACTCTTCGTTGCGGTGCGCGGGCTTGTTGCTGTGGCTTCTCTTGTTGCAGAGCACGGGCTCTAGGCGCGTGGGCTTCAGTAGTTGTGGCACGTGGGCTCAGTAGTTGTGGCTCGCGGGCTCTAGAGCGCAGGCTCAGTAGCTGTGGCTCATGGGCTTAGGTGCTCCACGGCATGTGGGATCTCCCCAGACCAGGGCTCGAACCCGTGTCCCCTGCATTGGCAGGCAGATTCTTAACCACTGTGCCACCAGGAAAGTCCCTGACAGAAATTATTGATTTAAGTGATATTTCAGCTAAAATATTTTAAGAGGACATTTATGTTTATACATTTGCTTTTCCTGCAAAGGAGAATTTTCGGCTGCATGTAAGATTGGACAGAACTAGAACATAATATCAGGAATCAACAAAGTGCAGAAGGTTTTGTATGATTCAGCTTTTTCCATTACTAAGATTAAAACAGCAATAACAACAAAACCAACCTTTCATAGTGGAGAAACTCATGTGAAAATTTGCATTCTGACAGCTGCTCAAGTTTCCTTTGGAGAAGAATCTAAGAAAAAATTTCAGATTGCTGTTCAAGCCAGTCCAATTTTTCAATCAAATAATCATTAACTGAATTAGCTTAGGACATCAAACTTCAAGTTTTGCAAAAGACTGATTTAATGTCCCTCTTTTCCCTATGTGTGCTGAATAAACCAATAGAGGAAATTGAGCTTAATAATTTCATTAGGCACAATGGCTCAAGATACTGTTGGAAAAGAAATGTGGTTTTCTCAGGTCTTACACATCGTCGTGAAAGCTGATGACAGTTTTGAAGCCATGTGAAAATCCTTCAAAGTAAATTAGTCAAATAGAAAAAAAAAAACATTAATGGTGTTCTGCCCTGGTGATGCTCCTGAAATGCTGGGATTTGCAGATACCGAGCAAAAATCAAAGGAAAACACTCATTTCTGGAGTGTGCTGTATCATGCCTCATCAGTGTTGCCTTTCAAAATTCTGCCCAGGAATTGATAAGAAAACCTCAACCAATGGTAATCAACTACATGAAAAGCTATGCATCTGAGGGTTGCCTCAGATGATTCACTTTGCTCTGTATGAAGATCTGAATGTCAGTCAGAAAGTTCTCCCCTGGGGTTCGATGATCGGCAAAGGGAAATAAACACTTTTACATGCTGGAGGGGGAGGTGTCGTATTTGTGGAATACTAGGGTAAAAACATACAGCTGTAAGCTTCTTAAAATGATTATCTTTCAGCAAATCTTGTCCTATTTGACAATTATACTTGAAAGTTTGAATATAAACTTCCCCTTATGAAAATACTTAGTGCCCAAACCAAGTCATGGATGTTGAGAATCATTGCTAAAACTGTCTTTTTATACTTTTTCAACCTAAAACTTTCAAAGACAAGGTTATTGAAAAGTATTCCATGAAAAAAATAAATGTGTATCTAGTACGTATATATGCTGAATTCAGGATCTACTTTCTAGATGTCATGGCTGAAAAATCTCATTTCAGAGCTTATCAAGAAACTCCCTTTTCCCCTAATATACCATCTGTGCTGGAAAACATCTCCAAGAAGAAATTTTGAAGTTCCGGCTTTTGCCAAAGGTAATTTCCAGAAAATCACAACAGAGGTCCTTGCAGGGGGCCTGCTGAGAGCAGCCGTTGACCTTTCCTCCTTTCTAAGGGCAACAGATTTCATTCAGGTGCACGCCCTCTGCCCTGGGGAAGCCCAGTGTTGGGGAGTGGGGTGTGGGTACCATTTCTAGTTCCAGGGGTTGGGCTGTGGTGGACTTCTGCCCATCAGCACAGCACAGCATCCTGGTCACATCATGGATCCATCAATGATCATATAATGGAAACTGTCCAATCACATGACCCTCTGACTTCTTGGGGGTTTGCAGACAGACCCACTCTGTCTCCTACTGGACATGAAGGAGAAAGTAGCTGGCTTTGACTTCTACAGGTCCACAAGGGGGACAGGCCTCAGGATAAAACTGTCTCTACGAGAGGAAGACAGCTAGGGTTCCCACATCACGTACCTGAGTCACCACATCAACCTTCAGGGAAATCTGTCCACCTCCAGACTTCCATTATGGAAGCCACAGCATCCCGTTTGTCGTTTGAGTTGGATTTCTAATTACTTGTCACATAAGGAATCTTTGCTAAATCTGAATCTCATGCCAGGAGGCAGGTGTGGCAAATCAAGAAACCCTAAGACACCAAAACTGCCTGGGGAAGGGTACAGCGGTCTTTTGCCCAGTTTTGAAACTAGCGGCTCTTGCTACATGTTTGCAAAATGGTTAAACTGTCTTCATTTACATCTTGGGAAACAGGCCATGTGTCCACCAAGATAGAATCAGGGAACTTGGTAGGGAATGTTCTGAAATGTGTTGGCCAATTTTCATAGCCTCTTGTAAGGTTTTAAAAGGAAAAACAAGAAACACAACTTGGGTTGAAGGTGGCCGAGGAGGAATGAGAGGCAATAATCCCTGTTAATCATGACAGTCCACCGACATGATGACTTTGAACATTTGGAGGTAAAATACTTCTCCTTAAAGAAAGGGAGAGGGCTTCCCTGGTGGCGCAGTGGTTGAGAGTCCACCTGCCGATGCAGGGGACACGGGTTCGTGCCCTGGTCCGGGAAGATCCCACATGCCGCGGAGCGGCTGGGCCCGTGAGCCATGGCCACTGAGCCTGCGCGTCCGGAGCCTGTGCTCCGCAACGGGAAAGGCCACAGCAGTGAGAGGCCCGCGTACCGCAAAAAAAAAAAAAAAGAGAGAGAAAACATTCCTATTGAGATCTCATTTTTTACCCACATGTATCTGATTTTTTTCCTTACTATGGATTTTAAAAACAAAACAACACAACAGACCTGATGTCGAAAGGGCCATGCTGAGCCCTGGGCTCCTCTTCTGTAGGAGGCACAAAAACTGCAATGTTTATAAGAGCCGACAATTTTTAAAATGTATCTTTAGAGACAAAAATATCATTTTTGGCTTCCCTGAGGACGCAGTGGTTAAGAATCCACCTGCCAATGCAGGGGACACGGGTTCGAGCCCTGGTCTGGGAAGGTTCCACATGCCATGGAGCAACTAAGCCCATGCGCCACAACTACTGAGCCTGCGCTCTAGAGCCCACGAGCCACAACAAATGAGCCTGTGTGCCACAGTTACTGAAGCCCATGCACATACAGCCCGTGCTCTGCAACAAGAGAAGCCACCACTCGCCACAACTGGAGAAAGCCTACGCGCAGCAACAAAGACCCAACGCAGCCAAAAATAAATAAATAAAAATAAATTTAAAAAATATATATCATTTTCTTCTACTATTACCATTGGTATTGGTTGGGTTTTTTTTTAGCATGTTATTTGTCTTGAAATTTCCAATAATATTAAAGGAAAGCATATGATTTTTTCCCCCTCAAAACAGAGCTTGGTTTTGAAGTTTGAGGATATTCTGCTGGAGAATCTAGAAGCAGAGAAACTCAAGCTGCTTGCATATATTGTCAGAGGGAGCCCAAAACCAAAAACAATTGAAAGATCATAGAACAGGCAGCAATGTTTGACTGAAGAAGTCAGGAGGAATTTGATTTACCAAAAAAAAAAAAAAAATCACTTATCTTTAACTTTTATAGAACTTGTCTGTTTTAAAAGGAGAGAGTAATTGAACTGATTTCCACTTATAGCCGCCTCCCTGCCAAAGTTCTCAAAGCTTGTTTTTTTCTCATGATGATAATACCTGTACCTTACCTTTCAGTAGCTCCAGGGAGCTCAAAGCATCTTGCAAATATGATCTCATTAGTCCCGATTCTATCCCCAGACACTTTATGCACATTAACCTGCCTTTGTAAAGTGACTGTCAAACTCAAAATGGAAAATGACACCAAATCTCCTGCAGCTCTTTTCTTAAATGCCGTAAGTAGGTAAACGTGTGTATTATTCTAGGTTGTTGGTTGCAAACAACCAAACTCCCACTGCAGCTAGTTTAAGCAGAAAAGGACTTTATTAAAAGATACTCAATAGCTCACCAAAATGCCTGGACAGCAGAGGTCCTGGTTCACAGACTGGCCATCCCAAACCTCATTCCCGCAGGGTTCTTTTTAATAGGCTTTATTTCTTTTTCTTTTTTTTTTGCGGTACGTGGGCCTCTCACTGTTGTGGCCTCTCCCGTTGCGGAGCACAGGCTCCGGACACGCAGGCTCAGCGACCATGGCTCACGGGCCCAGCCGCTCCGCGGCATGTGGGATCTTCCCGGACCGGGGCACGAACCCGTGTCCCCTGCATCGGCAGGCGGACTCTCAACCACTGCGCCACCAGGGAAGCCCTAGACTTTATTTTTTAAAACAGTTTTAGATCTATAGAAATGCTGAGCAGAAAGTATAGAGTTCCGATAAGCCCTGCACCATTTCCCCATTAATAAAATCTAACATTAATGTGGTACATTTGTTACAAATAATGAACCGATATTGATACCTTATTATTAACTGATGACTGTAGATTACTCAGATTTCTGAAGTTTTTGCCTAATATTCACTTTCTGTTGGCACAGTGATTAAGAATCCGCCTGCCAATGTAGGGGACACGGGTTTGATCCCTGGTCCAGGAAGATCCCACATGCCGTGGAGCAACTAAGCCCATGCGCCACAACTACTGAGCCCACGTGCTGCAACTGCTGAAGCCTGTGAGACTAGAGCCCGTGCTCCGCAACAAGAGAAGCCATCACGATGAGAAGCCCGCCCACCACAACAAAGAGTAGCTCCACCTTGCTGCAAGTAGGGAAAGCCCGCGCACAGCAAGGAAGACCCAATGCAGCCAAAAAATAAATAAAATTTAAAAATAAAAACTACCTTAAAAAAATGAAAAATCCCATCCAGGATCCCACATTGCATTGAGTTGTCACGTCTCCTCGGGCTCCTCTTGGGTCTGACAGTTTCTCAGGCTTTCCTTGTTGTTGATGACCTTGAGAGTTTTGAGGGATTCATCAGGCATACTGTAGGATGCTCTCCTATCAGAATCTGCCTGATGTTTTCCTCATGATTAGATAGGGAGGATGGGTTTGGGGAAGAAGGCCGTAGAGGTAAATTCCATTTTCCTTACATCCAAAGGTCCACACTCTCAACATGATTTATCCCTGTTGACGTGGACCTTGGTTATTTGGCCAAGGAAGCTTCTGTCAAGTTTTTCTACTGTAATGTTGCTCTTCCCCTGTCCCCCTTTCCACTCTGCACCACAGGGCTGTTATTCAGTCTGCTTCCAGAGATAGAGAACTGTCAGTGATAACGATCGCGAACACAGCCTTCAGAACCCCCACCCCCACCCCGCTGCCTGCATCCCCTGCAGCCTCCTTCCTGCGCTTCTCCCGATGGAAGGTTAGCACCGTAGCTCCATCACCCGTGCAGCCCTCATAGGCCCCGCCCAGTGCCCTGCACACAGTAGGCTCTTGATGAATCTTTCAAGGCTTGGAATAGAATTGGATTTCACCTGAGAGTTAAGAAAAACCACTCAGGGGGTGCTGGTAGGTGTGTGAGGGTAAGAGCTGCAGGAGCTGAGATCGGCTTGGCCGGTGAATATGCTCGCACAGGAGTGGCCAGGTGCTGGGGCTCTGATCTTGACTGACCCCATTCCATTCTGCATTTAAACAACCTACTTGGAAGAGGCTGATTTAGGTACATGGGTTTTACTTATTTTCTTTCCCCAGGGGGTGGAGGCTCTCTCAGGCCCCTCAAGTCAGCGGTTGGAGTTTATTGTCATAGAGGTTCTATGTCAGTAGGATCTTCTGAAAGTCCAAGGCCAGGACCTGTGCTGGGCTGGGCCTTGGCTTCACTGGAACTGGACTTGGGGGGTGTCTGCCACAGGTCAGGCCACCTCTGCCCCGTCTCCCTATCGCTGTCCGCAATGCTGGCTTCCTTACCGTGCACCCCACATCCTTCTCTGCTCGTCCCATGGCCCCACTCACAGCACTCTGATGGGCCTGGGACCACCGTGGCCCCCGCTCCACCAGCCCATGATGCCTTTAGCTCCTGCCCGATGGATTCCAGAAACCAGGAAGCTGATGGGCCCAGGGCTCCCCTCACTGTCAAGGCTCTCTGTGCCAGGCCTTTTGCAGGCTACCGTAGGGATTCCTCTTGGGTCAGCAGCCCACTCCTTGGCCAACTCAGCTGAGGTCCAGAAGGTGGCCAGCAGGGCTTGGGAGGTGGGCAAGTTCCCCAAGACAGGGCTGGGGGCTGCCCAGCAGCCGGGCTTACACATCATCCAAAGACCTGCAAACAGCCTGGCCTAATTTGCAGCTGAAACCAGGAAGGTTTCAGACTCATCCAGAGAAGTTGGAAGGGTCGGGGGCAACCAGCACGGCGGTCCAGGAGGAGGCCCTGCCCACAAACGCCTCCAATCTGGGCACCATCCACCGTCACCCTCCCCGTGCAGAGTTAGCCTGGGTTCAACCTATTTCACCAGAATCTGCTTTTATACAATCCACCTAAGCTGTCAGCCGCGTGCTCCTCCAGATCGGATTTTCTCAGACTGTTTTTAAAGGAGCCTCTTGGCATGTATTGTGTGTGTTAAGGGAGGGGGGGGCGGGGCACACAAGCAATGCTTAAGCTAATGTTTACAGAGACTCCTTGGAGCCAGCACGACGTAAACAGTAATAAGCAGCCACATTGATGAAGAGCACGCAGGGCCGTACGGAACCGCCTTCCCCAGCCGGGCTCGGCCCCTTTCGCTGCCAGCAGCCCCCGGGGCGCGGGCGGCCGCGTGGGAGCGCCGGTTTGCTCCTTTCCACTCGCACAGCGCGTTCTTCGAGAAAGTACTTTATGCCTTAGAACCAGCGTTTCCTCGCGGGCGGGGCTGCGAGTCCGTACTCCCTCCCCCCTCCCCTTTCCCCTCCCCCATCCTGAAATCTTCATCTAGTCCTCAGGCGGCCAGGATGCAAGGAAGGGACGGGAGGTGGGGACACACGTGGTCACCCCCCAGCGCCTCAGCTGGGCCACAGACCTCCTCCAACCTGGCCCAGCTACCAGGCCTGCCGCCCCTCCTCTCCCCACTTCAGCCCTTCCCTCCCCTCCCTCCCACCTCTCCCCTCTCTCCTCTCTCCCTCCCCTCCCCATTCACCCCTCCCGTCCCCCTCCCTCCCTCCTCTCCCCACCTCTCCCCTCACTCCCTGTCCCCCGCTTCCTTCTCCTCACGATGCTGATGCTGCCACAGCCAAGCTTCCTGAGTCACAAGCATCTGAACACCTCGTGTCTCTTCTTCCCGCCCCGGTGTGTGCCCTTCCTCTCACCTTGAATTTTCTCCTTCTAGGCTCGGCTGCCCCAAATCCCACCCTCCTCTGAGCCCAGACCACACCGCCCAGGGCGGGCGCCCAGGGGGCAGAGGGGGCTGAGCCCAGCTTTGCACGTGTTTCATTGCGAAGGACAGTAGGACCTCTAGGAGGGATGGGGGTGGCGCTGTGGGAGGGGCTCAGGGACAGTCCCCAGGATGCGGCTGTCCTCACCTAGAGCAGCAGCACAGAGCCGGAGACCGGGATCCCCCAGGACCCCCTCTGCACCCTGCTGGCTCCAGGACCCCTGCAAATATAGCCCGGGCTGGGCCCTCCTTAAGGGGAGGGACTTGGCTTCACCCTAAAACTGTTAACTCCCCCAGGCTTGGGGGCAGCGGGAAGGGGGGTGCCCAGGAGGAGATTTCCACTGGACAAAAAGAGAACTTCCTGCTGGGACCGTTGTAGGGGACCGCAGTAGCTGGTGGCCAGGCGTCCTTCCAGAGACGTTTGCCTTCCTCTGTCACTCGTGGAGCCCCAGGGAGCCGTCACCCGGCTCCTCTGATGGGGGCTGTGTGTGAGCAGAGCCGGCACAGAGCCAGCGCTGCGTTATGTAAGCGTTTGCTTAAAAAAGTCAAGGAGAGAGGCACCAGCAGGGATGGATGTGCCAGGCTTTCCGGTTACAGTTCGGTGGAACATGTGAAATCTTTAATTAGCAGTAATGAGAGCCTCATTCCTTTCAGACGCAGAGCATCGGCCACGTGGTTGAGGGGCCCGCGGGCCCTTCTCCGGGGAGGGGAGCCGTTCAGTCATAGTACTGGTTCTAGGTCAGCTGTAGGATGAAACGACAATAGACACTGCAGGAATTTTGCTTAGGGTGATCGGGTCTAAATTTGGAAGTGGACGTCGATATTTTTGGGTTTTTTTGTTTTATGTTGTATTTATTCATTTATTTTGTGTTTGTTTTGTTTTTAATCATGCCAGCCACAGTGAGGTCCTGCAAAGCGCATTTCAGAAAGCTGAAGTGAATTAAAAACGATTCAAGATCATCACTAGGTCTTGACTGGGTTTCAAACATGGCAATTCTCCCAGCCGAAAACGAGATAAGCTAAGAAGTATATTTTCAAATATTATGGCTGCATTTGCTTCCCTTAAAGTCTGGAAAGCAAAATTAAAACAAAGTCTGGTTTGGGTATAAATAATATATTTAAGCTTCAAAAACCAACGGTGGAGGGGGGTGATAGGATCCCTGAGAAACCTGCACACGGAGTTCCAGTGACTCAGTGCCTGCAACAATGGCTCTGAGGGAAGCAAGGCTTGGGAGGACGTTGGGATGGGGCAGAAGACAGATGGGGGTTGTGAGGTCCTGAGGGTCAGGGAAGGCCACCCTCCAAAGGGGCATCATTATGCAGGGAGTGATGGGTCTGTGCTGTATCTTAACTGTGATGGTCATTACATAATTTTACACATTTGTCAAAAATCATTGACCAGTATGTGGTATAAATGACCTAATATTATAAATTACATTTTACTCTGTAAAATACTATATATAAATATGTATTATGTATTTATAAATTATACTAGATAATTATGACAGCATAGACAAAACAATTATAATATTATATAATTCTATAAATTATATTCTGTAAAGTAGAAATGGTTTTACACTTCAACGAACTGCCTTAGGAAGAGAAAACATCAGAAGTGGAGGGAGGGTCGCTCAAGGTGGAGCTGCCACCCATCTACCCACCCACACGATCTGCGTTAGCCCTGGACTTACCTCTGGACAACTTGACCGCCCCCCCGCAGTTGGAATAAAAGGATGTTGGAATACAACCATACCCTCAAGTGTCTCCCTGGCCAAGGTATCCATCTGGTTCTGTCCCCTCCTGTTCTCCCCTGGCTGGGGACCCTCCCAGGCCTGTGTCTGAGAGGACAGAGCGGCCTCAAGTCTCTGCTGACCAGGGGCAGGGCTGTCCCGAGGCTGTGTTTCCTCCACAAGGAGGTCTTCAGGCAAAGAGGCTCCCCCAGCCCAGGAGTCCCAGCTCCTAATTATGATGTGGACGGCTAATCATTGCCAGACCTGTGGGCAATTCTGTACCTCTGCTCCCCTCGCTCTGTCACTGTTTCCTCCTGCCCTAAGGGCTTTTCATAACATCATAATTTTACTCAGTAGCTACACAGAAGATGTTATGCCCCAAAACGAATGTTCTGGAATTTACCACGGAGAAAGTGGAGGCCTCCTGGCAGTGAGTGAGCTTTCCAGGGAGGACCGGCTTGGCTGATACATTAAAAGGCTTATGATGGGGCAGAAAAACAAGTTGAGGGTGAACCTCAAAAATAAAAAGCCGGTCTTCCCTGGTAGTCCAGTGGTTAAGACTCTGAGCTTCCACTGCAGGGGGCCCGGCATCGATCCTTCTCTGGGGAACTGAGTTCCACTAAGATCCTGTATATCACACAGCGCAGACAAAAAAAGAAAAAAACAAAAAAAACTACATATTTTCTGGCCCCAGAGTGGAGCTGAAATTGTTTCACTCAAGCCTCCCAGATTCTACATAACTTGCTCACTGTGGAGCTGAGAAAACCAGAAATTTTCTGTTCAGGGTGTGTGTGTGTGTGTGTGTGTGTGTGTGTGTGTGTTCACACAGCTGCTTTACAGTTACTTTGCTTGCCCAGTTGCTCTCTAATGCATAGAGATAAAAAAGTAAGTCAAGTTCCTTTTCCTAGCCAGCTTCAACATTCTTCATTTTTTCAACACAGAGCCGCCTCGTCTTTAGATTCGGGTGGCAGGCAGAGAGACACCTGATGGTTCCCTGTCCCTGCTCACCCTGGCATCAGCATGGAGAAAGATATGACTCGTGCCAGCCCTGAGCAAGTACTCAGGGCGATTTCCCAGGACCTACAGCTAATCCAAGGGGTCAGGGAAGGCCTCCCCTTCCCCGCACGGTTCATCTGGGCTCAACAGGAGCAACTCATTCCCGAGTGTTCCTCTCCCTGCAGTGCTTTTCTGAAATGCAGCCACTCCTGGCAGGGCCTTCGTGAGTCACACCGCCCTTGGGACGGTCACTCCCTCTGTCAACTGTCCCCCTACCCCAGCACGGTCGGGGGTCCCTTCCTCCCATCTCTTCCTCTCTGACCCTAGACTCCTGGAAGGATGTGGCGCACCTCTTTAAAGGCGCTGACCTGTCTGGAGGGGCCTGGGTGTGTGTGGAGGGGCAGGGCTTGGGGCAGGGGCCTAGGGGGGATGTAAAGGGGTTGGAGAAGCTGGAAAAGAGGCGGGTGCACAGAAGAAGAAGCGGGTGTGGAAAGGGACAAATTCCACTGCATCATTTTTGTGTAGGAAGAGTTTCTAAAATGGCTTACTTTTAAAAAACTAAACCGATCCCAAAGCCTCTGCTTTTTATAGAACATCAGTCCCTGGTTCCAACTTAGCAACCCTTAATCTCCACCGGTCTAGTTCTGAAGTGACTATTAAGCTGCTGTGTTAGGACGATCATCTCTGATGAGCAGGGCGAGGAAAGGAAAGGGTGGGGTACGGGCCGGAGCTTAGGGAGGTGCCACTCAGCCTCTGAGGAGCCTGTGGGAGCTGGTAAGGCACAGCCGAAGGGGGTGACCTGCGCCAGGCACTGCCAGCCACCAGCCTGGGCTCTGGCACACCCTGCGCCCCATCCCCTCACTGTCCCAGGGAAAGACCTGCCGAGTCAGCATCATGGTCCTCACGCTGAGGCATCTCTCCTTCCTCTCTTTCTCTTTTGTGCATCGTTGGAGGATCACCTAGGATCAAGCAGGCAGGGCATCGCGTTGGTCAGGAAGGATTTGTTTTCCATGCAAATCAGAAGGTTTCTGAAGAAAGTGGTAATGTTCTCAGAAAGCTGTGGTCCACCCCTGCCTGGGCCTCGGGTGCACTCACAGGGCTGCTTCAGAGCAGCCTTGAGCTGGGGCCGCTGCTCTCCAGCGCCGCCCTGGGGGCCAGGCCAGGACCAGCGCCCACATGGGAGCTTTCTTGGCCTTGGCCCAGTGTATTCGTCTCCCGAGCACTGTAACAAAGTGCCACACACTGGGTGGCTTAAAAGAACAGAAGTGAATTCTCATAGTTCTGGAGGCCAGAAGCCCAAGATGAAGATGTCGGCAGGGTTGATCCCCTTCGGAGGCTCTGAGGGAGAACCTGTTCCCTGACTCTTTCCTGGCCTCTGGTGGCTGCTGGCAATCCTTGGGGTTCCCGGGCTTGCAGTTGCATCACCCCAATCTCGGCCTCCATCATCACATGGCCTTCTCTTCTGTGTCGCTCTGTCTTCACATGGCCATCTTCTTACAAAGACACTGGTCATATTGGGTGAGGGGCCCTCCCTAATTCAGCATGACCTCCTACGATCTCAACTTAATTACATCTGCAAAGACTCTATTTCCAAATAAGGTAACATTCTGAGGTTCCAGGTGGACATGAATTCGGGTAGGGAGGACATTATTCAACTCCATACACCCAACAGAACACCCACAACCCCAGACAGAAAGGTGGCTGGTTTCCTTTGGCAGGATGTGTCCCAGAGGCAGGATGTGCCCAGAGAAAGTCTCCCCTTGAGATCCAAGGAGATGGAGGTGTCATGAAAGCTGAGCCGCCTAAAGGCCAGTGTCAGGGGCCGGGTGCTCCAGCCGCCAAGGTCCCTCACCCTGGGCAGCCCTCCCTCCTCTGACTGGGCCTCCCCAACACCCTCGGGGCTCAATTCCCTGTCCCCCCTCCCAAGAGATGGCATCCACATCTTCAGAACTCCTCCCACCTTTAAATTAAGTGAAATGATCGCATCATTCTATGTGCTCATTGGGCAAAGCTTGGAGAAATTCTCAAACCTCCACACATAGCCTGCAACCCCACCACTCAGCATTTTGGTGAGCTCCATTTTAGACACATACATATTTTAAAATTATTTTTTGGTACAACGCAAATGAACCTATCTACAAAACAGAAAGGCTCACAGACATAGAAGACAGACCTGTGACTGCCAAGGGGGGGAGGGGAGGAAAGGAGTGGGAGTTTGGGATTAGCAGATGCAAACTCATATACATAGAATGGATAAACGACAAGGTCCTACTGTATAGCCCCAGAAACTATATTCAGTATCCTGGGATAAGCCATAATGGAAAAGAGCATGAAAAAGAATATATATATATATATGGGGGCTTCCCTGGCAGTGCAGTGGTTGGGAATCTGCCTGCCAATGCAGGGCACATGGGTTCGAGCCCTGGTCTGGGAAGATCCCACATGCTGTGGAGCAACTAAGCCCGTGCACCACAACTACGGACAGAGCCTGCGCTGTAGAGCCTGCGCTCCACAGCTACTGAGCCCATGCGCTGCAACTACTGAGCCCGTGCGCCACAACTACTGAAGCCTGTGCACCTAGAGCCCACGCTCCACAACAAGAGAAGCCACTGCAATGAGAAGCCCACGCACCGCAAGAAAGAGTAACCCCCGCTCGCCGCAGCTAGAGAACGCCCACGCACAGCAACGAAGACCCAATGCAGCCAAAAATAAATAATAAATAAATTTAAATATATATATATGTATAACTGAATCACTTTGCTGTACAGCAGAAATTAACAAGACATTATAAATCAACTATACTTCAATAAAATATAAAAATTAAAAATAAAACAATTACTTTCTGGACCTCGAATGTACAGAGCTGAGTTAGTCATCACCCTCGGTCCCTCACACATCGTCATCAGGAGCTGCTTTTGCTGCTTTATTTTTGCCGCGTGTCTCATAATATGACAGCATGGCGATGGTTGCCGCGTG